>NC_081186.1:32358781-32467279 GCF_029867415.1 Vicia villosa
ACATATCTGTAGTACTCTACAGGAACCTTCTCTGTGTCTAAATGTGTTTGTGCTGCTAATGATTATTGGGAAAGTTTCTCCTTTGTATTGGGAGAAGGAATTAAATTGAATAAAAGAAAGACAGACAGACTGACTGACTATTTTTGGTATTTTATTAGCTCGCTGAGATTCCTTGTGAACCTCATGCCTACATATCCCTAATGGAAGTCAGAGCTTAATGTAGTTCGGGGAACTAATTAATTATTAATTATTTTTGGGTGCCTTTCTTGAAGCTCAAGGTTGAAGCTTGAATTAAATCTCTGTTTACAGTAAAGAGACATGAAGTCATCTTTATAGAGAGGTATTTCTACTATTCCACCACAAACATTAAAAGAGTGACAGAATAACTGAATTCATTTCATTCAAGAGGGGGACCTTACTGTCATACCCTAATTTTTGACCTAAGATTCCACCTCATATCATCTGCATATGCATCATTTGCATCTCTAACAAATTGCATAGCTTGTGTTTGCTACTTGTGCTCAGCAGGGTTTAATCAAGAAATCACTCATCAGTACAAGTAACAACCAATTAGGGTTTTGTTCTCCCTTCATCTCAAAAGAACTATCTTCATCAATAATCAACATTTGGTCCTCAGAGATTCCACTTCAACAAACTCAACAGCTTTGAATCGACTGAATTAGGGTTTTGACTGAAGGCAGCACACTCCTGACTTTTGCTCAGAATTTGACCTAATGACTTGGGACATGACCTCAAGACCCCAAGTGCATCATTTTGACCTAATCCATTGGCTCAAGACATCTCCTACACAAAGATTGATCAGACAAATCCTCAGATCAGGGTTTTGAACTATCAGGGACTGAAATCAGGGATCACATTTGGGAAACCCTAAAAATCCCCAGGAAGTCAATCAAAGGTTTCAATCATCTTCAAATGATCCCTATGACAACATCCAATGGAAATTACATCTCAATTCAAGATCTACAGTCATCAATTGCATCTGGTCGACAATTAGGGTTTTTGACCTAATTCATCTGAACAACTGACTTTTTAATCAGGACATGGGGCCACAACTCAAACTATGGTTCAATATCCTCTAATGCCTCAATATTATCCATTCATACCATTACTTTGAGGAGGATATCTTGGTTCACTTGAAATCTCCAGAAACGCGATTCGTCAGAAAAAGTCAACTGTACAAGATCACCATTGACTTTTGGGGAATTTTGGTCAACCATGACTTTTGAAGTTTTAAATCATCAATATGTGATATATGAAGTCATTTGATCAAGAAAAATCAAGAAAATCAATTAAGAATCAAAAAGTCAAAAGTTTGACTTTTCATACTTAGAAAAATTTCTAAGTGTTTTTCATGGTTTTTTCCAATCTTTGGAAGGGAATAACTCAAAATTTCACCTACAAACTGAAAAAAACTTCCAACATGAAAGTTGTAGATTTTGATCCAATGAACAACTTTGACACATATAATTTTTTTCCAAAAGATCCACCATTTAAGAGAAATGGAGCTTCAAAGTTGGCATCTTTTGAAAAATGCACTTAAAATCTCACTTTCTTCAAAGTTCATGGATCTTTTTCACCCACTTCCTTAAGGATCTTGAAGAAACTTTCAACTAGGGTTTTGAAGTGTTTAATATGAGCTTTCCAAAATGTCCAAGAGCATGAAAAAATTTGAAGTGTAGCTATGGTTTTGAATTTTGACATTAGTGAACTTTTCACTTGAAATTTCATGCCATTTTCACTAAGTTATGAGCCAATTTGCCAAATGATCCAATTGATGACACATAGAGGCAATAATTGGAGATATTTTTCTGATTTGAGATCAGAATGGAAGAGGATAAGAAGCTTGAGTTTTAACCATGGTTTGGTCACTTTAACCATTTTGCATTAAATGTAAAAGATTCCTTTTTATCTCTTAAGCCAAATCATCAATTCTTGATCAACTTGCAAAGGTCTGAGTTCAGAACTCTTGGCCTATAAATAGAGGTGCAAATCACTCTTCAAAACACACCAAAACCTCACAATTATAGGTTTTCTCTCTTCTTTCTTAGAATGCAAGTTTCTTAAGTTTCAAAGAGGTAGAAATGTCAACCTCCAAATCCTTGAAGCTATGGCCAAAATGATGATTCTAGCAAACCATAAACACCATATGGGATGTGTTTGAATCACTCATACACCCAAAAACACCTCAAAACTCAAAATCACTACCTCACTTCCATATTTGCATATATTGAACCTTATCATGCCAAAATCCATACCAAGCTATATCTGTCCAAACTAACACTTCCAACACCACATATATATCACATATGAACTATCCCAACACTCATCATCAATCAAAAACTTCAGAATCACCAAGCTCGATTCATACTTGAAGCAACTGCAGATCGGGTTCCACCAACTGATCCAGATGTTTTCAATCCATTCCAAGCATCCAGACACCTTCCATATGGTCCATTGAAGCTATCCAGATCATCAAACAACTTCTGTAACACCTCTATTGCAGAATTCGAATCCCAGCTTGGCCGTTTTTTAAGGTAAGTGCTATGAACTTCAAACTCATACATACATGCATCATAAATGAAAAATTGAGTTGCTATCTTGTTTCTGCACTATCACTGATCAATAGCCCTCAATCAATTTCACAATTCATCAATTATACACAATTTCAGATTGATTTATAAGATTAGGGTTCTTCGTGTTCATCAGAAAACCAATGATCTTAGAGTGAAAATAAATACAATTAAATGATACCATTGTGTTCCTCGTCCAAAACCGAGCAAGATAGACTATCTACTTGATCAAAATAATCCAGTTTCAAAGATTTTCAAAAATCAGTTGAAGGTGTGTTCTTGGCGCGTTTTTGTTTTGAAAAATTCAAATGTTTGTTTTCAAATATAATTAAATGGAAGCGTGTAAATAACAAGCTGCGCGCGCAGCTCAGTTGGCAAGTATTTTGAGTTGTGAGAGAGAGGGCGTGGGTTCAAACCCTGGTAGGACCAAAACATTTTTTTGACACTATTTTCTTTCATTTTCTTTAACAACTTCACCAATTAATTTAACCAATCAAAATTCATTATTTTCACTTCATTTTTTGCATACTCTTTGTATAATATACATATTTTATGAATACCAAAAAAAATCATCAAAAAAGATTTATTTAATGTGCTTTTAATTAGGTTTAAAATGATACATTTTTAAGTGTTTTTAAATACTTTAAATATTGTTTTTTCATTTAATTTTCAAACCTAATCACTTGTAAATATTTTTGTGATCAAACCCTAATCACTTAGGTCTTAATTAAGCATTAAAATGTGATTTTAACTTAATTAAGTTGACTTTTGTCAAATTCAAATTGTTTTAAAACAAACGATCATTCTTTTCGAAACAATAAACCATTTCTTTTTGAAACTATTGATTAAATCTTTTTAATTGATCAATTGATTTTCAAAACGATGTGGGGCCTCTCGAATATTAGAGAGTATAAGACCCACTCCTTTTTCTTTTTACACAGTCTTTTTATTCAAAATAAATAAACTTTCTTTCAAAACAAACTTTCAAACCGTTTTTCAAACGACGCGTCTGTTAACAAAACAATTTCAAAGCTTTTCAAATATACCATGGGCCTCCATGTAGGTATAAGTCCCGAGCCCCTTTTGTACATACCCATTCTAGTACATGAAATTAGGTATTTCATTGTACGCCTTTTTGTACATACACTTTTTTGTACATACACCTTTTTGTACATACCTCGATCAGTTTGACTTTTTAACCTTGAATAACAAATCAAAAATGAAGGTTTCTTTAAATCTTCCCAAAAATATACCATGGGCCTCCATGTAGGTATAAGTCCCAAGCCCCTTGTAAAAACTTGTTTACATAGCTTTGAATAAACTCAACGGGCCTTTCCCCGAGTATGAGTCCCGAGCCCCGTGTATGCAAATGGATCATGCTTACAGGTATATTTCCTTCATAAACTCCATTATATACACACACTCTGTCATATATATATAATTGTTCATAACCTGTTCATGTTTGTTCATGTTTGTTCATACTTGTTCATGTTTGTTCATATGTGTGATATGTGTGCTTGTTCAACTTAGTACAACACTAGGTTCCCCATAGCCTCCTATTGGGCTTCGTGCAAAGAATCTCCCTAGTTTAGGTTAGGACATAGAGTATGGTTTCCCGGTGAAATCGCTCTAAGAGCTCAAACCAACTATACCATGCCTCCCCTTGGGCTTTGTACAAACGAGTGACCCTCCCATAGCCTCCTCTTGGGCTTACAATGCAAGGACCCTGGATTGTCCCTCCCATAGCCTCCTCTTGGGCTTACAATGCAAGGACCCTCGGATAGCCTCCTCTTGGGCTTCGTACAAGGACCCACGGGCTTCTTATAAGCATCCCCCAATATCCAAATCAAATACCCTAGGAGATTAGACATTTATCATCTCTATGATAGGAGTATCTCTTCTATATCATCACAAACAATCAATCAATCAAATTCAACTCTTTTTTGCCACAAGGCTGGCTAATCAATCAAACTGTTTTACCACCGTACTGGATGATTAATCAAAGTTTTTGTCACAAGGCTGACTTCATTGAAACTTTTGCCACAAGGCTGGCTGATTAATCAAAACTTTTTGTCACAAGGCTGACTTCATTGAAAGTTTTTGCCACAAGGCTGGTTAAACAAACAAAAACATCTTTATCATTCTAAGCGCCATAAGTGGCATGGCCCAGGGCTTATAATGAAAAGATTTTCAAACAAAAACAAACAGATGTATGTGATGATATAGATTAGATACATCGAACATTTAGATGACATTTGTCTCTTATCCTTTGCTTCCACTAGCATAAGTGGGAACTACGATTGCTCTGACTTTCTCAACATCCCTTTGAGAATACGTAGGCACAAGGTCGTATCCTTGGCGAGCAAAACAAAACAAAAAAACCACTCAAACCTTAGCACCCGTAGACCCCGAGCTACAGATGCTCTGATTCCCTCTAAGGGATATGTATGCAGAGGACCGCGATGATCTTTGCGAGCATAATCAAACAAACACCTTAGGTCCCACCTATTTCACAACAGAACCTCCACCGTAACATGGAATGAAAAACAATAAAGAAACCTATAGAGTACTATAGATACGTTGGGTGCTAATACCTTCCCTTCGTATAACCAACCCTCTTACCCAAGATCTCTCCCCCCACTTTTAGGTTATTGCAACTTTTTTCCTTTTCCTCCTTTGGAAATAATAAAAAGTTTGGTCGAAACAAAGAAAAATCATTTTTTTTGAGCACTCGAGCCCAAAGAAGGCATCAGGTGTCTCATCCCACAAAAAAGAGGAACAAAACGATTTTTCGCCCGCGACACTTACTTGTGTATGTGCAAGTATACCAGTCAAATGCCTCTTAAATGAAAGAAAGATGCTCATCCAAATTAGGGAAAGTTACCACATGTCTGGGTTTTACTGCCAGCTCATGCCTTTCAAAATCCTAAATGGGAGACTTGATTAAAATTAAAATGAAATGTAATGTTTGTTTGATTGAATGTGGTGAGATAGAGGAAAGATCTCTCTATAGAGATAAGCTATGTCTATCTACTGTATAAAAGATTTGATTTTTAACTGGCTTGTATGAGGCCCAAGCTTGAGGCTTTTTGATTAATGTATTATTTATTGACTCTGGGAGATGACTCCACTAGGGGTTAATTACAAGGAATCTTTGTATTCTGTACAAAGCCCAGAATTGAGGCTGACTCTAGCTAGAAAAAATATTATTTTTCTGCCATGTACAAAGCCCAAGGTTGTGGCTGACTGAGTATGAATGACTCTAATAGGGAAAAGATCCTAGATGTTAGGAATCTTTGACACATGAAGTATGGTCTATCTGCCTTGTACAAAGCCCAAGGTTGTGTCTAACTGAATGATGAAGGACTCACTGGGGAGACTCTATTATCTGCCTTGTACAATGCCCAAGGTTGAGGCTGACTATTAACAAGGGAGTTTTATTGTTTTGGTGCCTTGTATGAAGCCCAAGGTTGAGGCTAACTATTTTTGTTGGATTTTGACCCCACTGAAGGATTTATTTATTAAAAGACTGATTTTTTTTTGGAAGCTAACCCTTTCCAGGGATTTTGACTCAGCTGGAGAATTTATCTTTTGAAAAGAATGATTTTTGGAAGCTAACCCTTTCCAGGGATTTTATTCTTTTAAACAGGTTTTTATTAATTGACTTTGGAGGCTAACCCTTTCCAGGGGTTTTTGACTCTTTTGGGGAAATTATCTCCTAAGAGAAATGAATCTTTGGTTTTTGAAGAAGTGATTTTCGAGGCTAACCCTTTCCAGGGGTTTTGTTAAAATGATTGGCAGAAAGATTATCTAGTGGAGACTTCTTGTTTAAAGCCCAAGATGAAGGCTGACTCTTGCTGAGGATAAGCAAACATGGATCCTAGACTCTACTAAGGAAAATTGATGAAGATAAGGGTGACAGAGACTGTCCATGTCTCTCATTCCAAAAGGTGTACTCAATGTAAAATTGAGACAAACTTAGCCTGTTTAAAGTCTGGTTTAAATTGGAAGAAACTCACCAGGGTAGGTTAAAAGGTGACTAAAGACCTGTTCCTATGTTTATAAGAAACCTGATGGGTCCTTGTATACAAGCTCAAGAGGAAGCTGGAAATGCTTTTAAGAAGCCTGTGGGTCCTTGTACAAAGCCCAAGAGGAGGCTAATCGATGGTCATCGAGGGTCCTTGTTATAGCACAAGAGAAAGCTATGTAGTTTTGAACTTATTTTGGCTCTGAGCAAATGGGTAAGAGGTTTCACCGGGAATAATTCCTCTTTGGGTGGATGTGTCCTATTTTTTTGGATTCTAAGGTTTTTGCCAAGATGTTTCACCGGGAATAATTCATCTTGGGGGTTTTGAACTACAGATCTCTAATTAGGAAAGAGCCTTCACCGGGAAGACATTCTCAATCCTAGGCCATATTCCTATAATATATATATATATATATATATAGTTTAACTGTCCTAAGGTTTACACTCAGATGTAGTTCTAAACAAATATATGCACAGTTTATATTTGACAGTAATTTAAACAAAGACTGTAAATTGAAAGCTTGTAAAGCCTAACCTGGATGGAGTGGAGGCCTTTGAAGAAGTATGTACAAAGCCTCACCAAGGCTTGAACCCACGCTCCCATGGTCACCACACAAAACAAAGCCAGCTGAGCTACACGCTCAGTGTGACTAAAGAGGGATTCCAATTGGTTATATATAAAACACGCGCTTTAAAATGAAAAATAAAAACAAAAGGTCTGAGGGGGGGATCGAACCCCAAACCTAAGGCATGAGAAAGTGAGAGGCGCTTGTAACCAAGTGAGCTGAACGTTTTAGTCGTTCAAAACACGCTTCCAATTGATTATATTTTAAACTTGCTTCTGAGAATTCAAAAAAACGCGCGAAAAGCAACTTCATCTTCAACCTCATGATTTCAATTTCTGGAAATCCTATCTCCCTCAATTCTCAACTAAATTCAAAGATGTAAAGATGGATTTTGCTCGTTTTTGGACGAGGATCATGATGGTGTCCTTTAATTTCATTTATTCTAAGTGTAACATAAAATTCACAAGCATGAACACTAAGAACCCTAAAACTGAAATTAAACATGAAATACTATATATGCATGATTTGATGAAATTGATTGAGGGCTAATGATCTATGAAGGTGCAGAAACCAACTGGTAACTTCATTTTAAATTTATCATGCGTGAATCATAGAGTTTGAAGCTTTTGAAACTTACCTGAAAAATGAAGATTTGGCTCTGATCAAAGTGTGTTGCAGAGTTGTTGCAACGATCCAGATAGCTTCAGTGATCCTCCTGGAAGGTGTTGAGATGCTTAACTTGGACTGAAAGTGCCCAGAACCTCTTGCTCGACCCCAACTGCAACAGCTCCAAGTGAGAGGTGAAGATGATGATTCCCCACGTACAGAAGTGTTTCAGAGGTTTGGATCACCTCTAAATGACTCCCCTAAGGTGTTTGAATACTTAATTCCAAAGGAAGAGCTCTGGTTTGAAGAATCCGAGTCTTCTTGCCAAAGAACCTTTGAAAACCTTAAGTATGAAGAAAGAAGAGAGAAAGCAAGAACTCTGTTGCTTTGGTGTGTTTTTGAATGAGAAAGACCCCTCTATTTATAGGCAAATGGTTCAGAGCAATTGAACATAGCAAGCTTGCTTAGTGAAGTGAGTTTGGTTTCTTAGCCATGAAGAAATTTTGAAAATATCCCTAATGCAATGATGCATTTTCGGGCTAGCTTCCCCAACCATTGATCTTGTATGATCTTAGGGAACATTTTTGATGCAGAGGAGAGTTCTAATTGGCTTAGAGCAAGATTCCTTGATGATTCACCATTTGCCATAAATTCAAAAATGCAATCATTACATAATCACATGCCTTTGTTTTTGGGAATCTTCTTCAATCCTTATGCAATGATGGAAATTGATGTATGGCATGCTTGCAGATGTATTAGAGGTCGTGTAGCATCACTTAGTGAAGCTAATTGCACAAAATTGCAAAGTTCCAATTTGTACATGACCTATAATTTCACCTTATGAGACCAACTTTGAACAAGCATAACTCCTAGCTCAAAATGAATTTGGAGAAGGTTGAGCATAATTTGGAAAGCCCTAAACATCTACTTCAAATCATTAGTTTGGGGTTTCTTCAGAATCATTTGGGAAAATTGTGAAAAATGAGCCCAAAGTTGGATGAAAACTAGGTTAAAAACACTTAGAAAAATTTCCAAGTTTTTATAACCTAAAGCTTGAAAATTCCAAATCTCTTAAATGGTTGATCTTTTGAAAAAAGTTCCTATGTAAGATGTTGTTTTATTTTGCAAGATCTACAACTTTCATGTAGGAAGTTTTTTGAGTTGTGTAGGTGAAATTTTGAGTTCCCACAATGCCCTCAAAAACCCTAATTCCCGACTTTTCGCTCCTTGATGATTCTTCTTGAATTTCTTTGGTCAAATGACTTTAATATCCATATATTGATGATATTGATCTTTGAAAGTCATGGTTTGACCAAAAATCTTAAAAGTCAAAGGTGATCCCATACAGTTGACTTTTTCCAAATAAAGTGAGATTTTGGACTTTTGTGTGGAATTAAGATCTTCTCCTCAAATGAGTGATGTAAATGGGTTATATTGAGGTAGTAGAGGTTCTTGAATCATGTCTTGAGTTTTGGATCCATGCCCTGATTAAAAGTCAACTATCCAGATGAATTTAAAAACCCTAATTGTCGACCAGATGAAATTGGTGACTGTGGATCTTGAATTGAGGTGTGATGTCTAGTGGATTTTATTATATGGATCATTTGAAGATGATTGAAGTCTTTAATAGATGTCCTGGAGCTTTTTAGGGTTTCCCAAAGGTGATCCCTGATTTCAGTCCTTGATAGGCTCAAAAACCCAAGTCTGGTGACTTGAGTAAACCTGTACTCAGATGACTGAGTGTCTAATCAATCATAGGTGAATATAAAAGTGAAGATTTTGAGTCCTATGATTGTGTTAGAGACCAATCCTTCTATTGATTGATCCTTTGCCTGAGTTTTCTTGTCTTTGAACATCCTTGATTAAATGCCAGATGAAGAAGTGACTGCTCTGGGTACTTGCTTTGACCTGATGAAAATCCTGAAGATATGTCATCTCAGGGGGGTCAAAAATTAGGGTATAACAGTATAGCAAGAAACAAGCCACAATTGCATTGTCTATAACTGAAGCAGAATATGTAGTTGCTGCTGGATGTAGTACATAGATGCTCTGGATGAAAAGTCAGCTAGAAAACTATCAGATATATGAGAGTAACATTCCTATATTCTGTGATAATACTTCTGCTATCTGTCTTTCTAAAAATCCTATTTTACATTCTAAAGCTAAGCATATAGAGATTAAACATTATTTTATTAGGGACTATATTCAGAAGGGTGTTCTTTCTTTAAACTTTGTAGATACAGACCATCAATGGGCTGATATCTTTACAAAATCCCTTGCTGAAGATAGGTTTAAGTTCATTATGAAAAATATTGGTATGGACTTATGCCCAGAGTGAAGTGATTATGAAGCTCTGATATGTTTTTAGTCTGACGAATATGTTTTCAGTTAGTTATTATTATTATCAGATGTTCTGATTATGTTTGTTCATAAGGACACTCTGAAATTGTTATCTCTAACGTTTCATGTGCCTGGTATGACTCAGAACTTTTTTTAAAGTAAAACAACTGTCACTAGCTACCCCAAGATGATGACCACGTGTTCATCTAATCTGAAGGGACAAGCATGTGTGCAATTGATGAGACGCCGCCCTAGGTAACTGTAGAAAATCTTTTCAAATCTTACGTTACCCCATTAACGTCATTCATCATAAATGCATTTTCTGTAACCGTTGCATTTAGAACTTCATTGCATTTTATTTCAAATCCGTGTCTATATAACTTCATTTCATCTTCACTTTCTCTCTTTTCACTCCTTCATTCTCTTCAATTGTTTATGCATTTCTGTTCTCTGTTTTGTCTCTATCAAAACCCTAAACCCAAACAAACCAGAATTCCCAACTTCTCTTCATCAATGACTTCTTCAACATCAAATCCTTCATCATCCCAGCAACAACAATAATAACCTGCTTCATCTCAACAACAACAACCAGCATACATACCATCAACAAGAACTTGTCTAATTCTATGTGCAGATTTGGAAGTTCTCTGTGAACTAATGGTGGATTTCAACAATCTCCAAGAACAAGACTTCAACATCAAAGAAAATATGTTGGTTCAAGGCTGGACAGACTATTTTGATTGTCTCATTGGACTGGTTTACCAAGATTTAGTAAAAGAATTTTGGATTCATGCTACCCTTATCCCCAAAGCCATAATCTCCTTCGTTTTAGGTCAAGAGATTTCAATCAGTGAAAATCTCATAAGGCAGTTACTGAATCTCAAAGGTTTGGGTGGAGCAACTGGCGCTATTGCTGGCAGAACCAACTGGGAAGCAGTTTATCCAGAAATCTTTACATCTGGTCAAGGTTCATCCAACGCCAAGGATCTAAAGCCTCCCTGCAGAGTTTAGGAAAAGATTATTCTGGGATGCATTAATCATAGAAAGTCTTCAGTTTCTGCAACCTACATCAATCAAGACCAGTAGTTCCTTCTGTAATGCATTGGCAATGGTCAGGGGATTGATTTGCCTCACATTCTGTTCAATCATCTGTGGACCCATGTGAAGGATTCAAGAGAGCAAGAAAGGCTGAAATATCCAAAGGTCAAGAGGAACACCATTCCTATGGGTAGGCTCATATCAGACATTCTGACAGAGAGTGGTCTGATAGATATTCTGAAGGAAGCTGGAGTAGCTAAAGATCTGGTAGCTGTCTGTGGGAGTACTCTGACTGCCCATAGTCTGAAGAAACTGAAGCTGATCAACAAGGTTATTTCTCCACCCAGCATGGTCAGTGATATTCTGTCAAGAAGAAACCCAGTTGATGACTTTCAGTTGTTCTTCAAGGAAGAACATCCTGACTCTGTCCTCTTCTATCTGGAGTCTTGCCTGAAAAACAACACAGAGTTTGATCCAGCATGGATGATACCGTTGTCTTTGATCATCTGGCTAAGCAGGATGATACAAACCAAGAGTTCAAGACTTAGATGCAGAAGTATGAAGAGACTTCTAAGAAGCAAGCAGAAGATACCGCTGAGATTAAGAACATCCTAGCCCTCTTAGCTTCTAAGTTTTCTTAGTCTGTGTCTTGTGTCTTTAGGAGTTGTCTTTTGTTTTTTTCGCATCTGCTTTGTATCTTCCTCTAATTATCAATGAATTGTTTGTTCTTTCCCTTTCATTGTTTATTTTTATTTCATCTGCTTTGTTCATCTGGATCTTTTTATTCTTTTTGATGCATGACAAAAAGGGGGAGAAAACGTATTAATTGAATTGATTTTATTATATCAGTTGTTGGACTTAAGTCTCACCATTTTCTAACAAGAAATGCAAAGCTCTGTATCTGAAAGTTTTTGCAGGAATATAATGCTCTGAAGATCTCAAAAAGGGAGAAACATATTCTATCTGCTTAAGGGAGAAAAGCTAATTGATGCTCTGAAGATCGTAAAGATGAATGAAATTCTAAATATTTGAAGCAAACAAAAGTTGATGCTCTGATGCGCTGGTTCTCTAAAGAAAATACAAATCTTTGATACTGACCAAAAGGAAGCTCTGAAAGGAAGCTTTGAATCATCTTTAAAAAAAGCTTAACTGCAAAGTCTCTTCTAAAATGGAAAATACTCAGGGAAGCCTTTTAAATTAATTTCATTTGGTATTAATTTCAGGGGGAGGTTATTAATCTCAGGGGGATATTATTCTATTCATTCTGACTAGTATACATTGCTATATATGTTTCATCCTCATTCTGGATACAAATTCATATCAATTCTATATGTTTTTGTCATCATCTAAAAGGGGGAGATTGTTAGAACATGAAACGTTCTGATTATATTTTCTAGTTTTGATGATAACATGAGATATGAATTTTGTATAAGACAATGTGGTACTCTAATAGATTACGTTTTCCATTTCAAGAAAAGTATAAAAGAGTATGCAACATTTCATCCTTCAGATGCTCTGACCCAGATGTTATGGATGGCCACATTAGATCATAACAAGCAGAAGCAAGTTCTGAAGCTCTAAAGGTATCACGCTGTGAAGAACTTCCAAAGGCTGAAGCGCTGAAGTTCTAACACTGCACCAAACGCTGGAAACTGATATTCAAAGAGACTTGCAAAGTCTGAATCCAGTACAAAAGCAAATGATGAAATGCCAGAAAGTCTAGTCTGTGTGTCTGACAAAAGGAACGTTGGAAGTATGGCTACAAAAGGCTAAGTCAGAAGTAGCAGTTAATGCAAGGCTCGACGTAGTTGACAAAAGTGTGAAACATTAAATGCATCATTGTACTGTACACCCAAATCATTAAATGCAAAACTGTTCAAAGGTCATATTCTCATGCCTATAAAATGAAGATGTCAGCAAGGAAAAATGTTAGAAAGCCTACGTTCATTTTTCATATACTCATCATCTGACTCTGAACCCTTTTCACGCAAAAAGCTCAAGAACAAAGAAACAATTTTTCATCTTCAAGCTCACATGCTTTTATATACTTAGTGAGATTTAGAACTTAAGCTTAAGAGAAAAATCACTTGTGATTACAACTTTATTAGAAGCAACTTTAATCTCTTGTATTTGATTATATCTTTGTAAACCAATATTCCTTGAGTGATCAAGTTGTGATCTGTAGACTCAAGAAGACTTAGAGGTTGATTTAAGTGGAGAACCATTGTAATAATTTTTTATTAGTGGATTAAATCCTCAGTGGAGGTAAATCACCTGTGAGGGTGGACTGGAGGTAGTTTGTTTTTAAACGAACCAGGATAAAAATAATTGTGTTCATTTTTTTTAACTGCAAAAAAAAAAGAAACAACCCTTATTCAATCCCCCCTTTCTAAGTGTTTTTCACTCCTTTAAGAGTTAGAGGAAACTTTTAACAGGTGAATTGAACTATATAACAAGGGCTTTCCAAAGAGACCACTAGCATGAAAATACATGGCTTGATCAATAAGATATGATTTTGTGAAGAAGGCACCATGAACACTTGAATTTATGAATGAAGATGAAGAAGTTATGAACCAAAACCATTTCAAATGAAAAGATTCCTTTCTTGCAACCCATATAACTTGTTCTAAGCACCATAATCAGAAGAGTACACTTGCTTTTGAGTTATAATCCAAGTGTTTAAGACATTATCCAAGTGTTTAAGACATTATCCAAGTGATCATTCCAATAATGGCATAAAGGTCACACTTCCATTCTAGAAAAGCATTGTTTTTGCAAAGTAAACTCTCCCCGAGCCTCCCACATGTCTCCTTTGCAGAAAATGTAACACAAATCCAACAAGAAAGCTCTCTAAGATCAGATCAAAGTCCTTGCAAGCATGCTTAAAGTTTGTACCTTCCAATGAAACCATAACTTTCTCATTTCTTCACAAACAAGCAAAGAGGTACACATATCACATGTGAGCTCAAAACTCTGAAGTTTTTCCCTCCAAAAACCCTAATCCTTGCCTATAAATAGAGAGTATCACTCCCTTGATCAAATACACCAGATTTCTCCAAGTCATCTATCACTTGAAATTCTCATTTTTCCAATCTTTGCATTTTTATAGTGATTTTGAATTCCACAAGTTCTGGATGTCAACCAAAGGTATAGACAACTTCTAAACATCATTTAGAAGTTGTCCATACCTTCCTCAACCTCTTAAAGGTCCCCTAACCAAAAATCACATTTTTACCTGCATTAAAGGTTCTTTCAAGCTCATAACTTACCAAAATCCAAACCAAACACTTACCAACCAAATTAACCTTTCAAATAGCTTCTATTTCACATATAGAAACTATCCATAACCTCCAAACACTGTCTAAACACCTAAAACACAAAATCACCATTTGCATTTTACCAAAACTCATCCTTAAGCCATAAACTGTGATTTTACATTTGGCTCGTGCGTTCCTTGGCCTTTTGCTTCAGATACCTTCTATACCATATAAAGAAGCTATCCAATCCATTGCATAAAAACTGTAACACCTAGAACTATGAGTTCTAGACATAACTTTTTTTGCATGAAGGTACTATCGGGTTTGAAGGAGCAGGGGTTTTAAAGCTTTCTAAGCATCCAGATAGCACCCCTGGAGGTCATTGAAGGTTTCCAGATAGTTGGAGCAATTCTGTAACACCTTTAAGCAAGGTCACGACCTCCATTTTTAGAGGTAAAAGCTTAAACTTTGAACTCTTGGTTAGAAGCATCATTCTCTGCAAAACTTGTTACCAATCCACTCAGCACAATGTAGTGAGTAATAACCCTAAGGTTTTAGGGATTAATTGTTAACATCTATCATTTAATTTCATTTTTAAAAATTAGGGTTCTTGAGTTGTTTTCAGAAATTCATGAGTTTAAATTTAAATGAATGAATGATATGCATATGGTTGAGTTCGTGATGAAATTCCAAGTAGAATGCACTTTTGTTTCACTGAATTTGGTCAATATTTGAGAAAGTTTGAATTTGATCCATGTCGCGGGCAAGAGGTTGAAGATGAAGTTCAGTTTCCATTTTGAACTTTACTTCCCTTTTGTTTTGTTCAACGCATTACCCTAACAAAGCGCGCGCGTTGGTCTGATGGTTATGGTTTTGAGTGGCAAGGTTAGTGACGTGGGTTCAAGTCCTAGCAGAGTCATCCTTTTTTTTGTCACTTGTTTTCTTCTATTTTTAACCAATTTCAAAAATTAATTAAAAATAGTAAATCAATTTATTTTTGAATGAAATTTTTCACACTATTTATTTAAGTAGTGTATTTTTAGGTTATGATTAAAAAATAAAAAAATATTTATTTTACCTCATTTAAAAATTAATAAAAAAAATGTCTTTTAATTGTTAAAAAATACAGAAAAATCATTCCTTTTGAGTATTTTCTTCAAATCAACGTTGTTTGTTTTGTAAATATTTGTTTAGAGTTAGAATAGGATGTCTTTAAATTTGTATTTAAACAATTAAAATCAATTAGGTTTAGGTGTTTATGATTAAACCCTAATTTGAAACCCTAATTCAAAAACCTTAGGTTTAAAAACCTAATCCAAAAAGAAACATGTTGATATTTGTTTATCCATGATTAATTAAGTTTATTATCCTGCACATACTTGTTGATTTAATCCTTGTTTTATACTTAATTGTTATTTTAACCATTATCTTGTTGATTTCTCTTATGTGTTATTTATCTAACCCCATGCTTATTCATCATATCAATCATTCATACATGAGTTTGAATCCAACGGTTTTAGATACCTCCATCTCTCTTATTTATTGATTATCATACTCACTTGTTTGTTCTTGTGTCACATGATACCCCACACACACACTTGAGGTGTCCATTGTTGATTGCTTAAGTTTGTTGTTTTTGTCCAAAAGGATGGGAATGATATTGACTAAAATTGTCAAGGTACTCAAACTCCCTTTCCAATATATTTTATCTTGTGTTTAAAAGTATTGTTAAAGCTTTTTTACCTTGTCTTTTAAATGGTTTAGTATTGTTAAAGCTCAACCAAACCCTTTTGATTTTTTAAACCTCGGTACTAAGAGGAGAATTATTCCCGGTGAAACTACTCTTAGTCCATTGATCTTTGTATGGTTAAAGATAGGTCTCTTTGTTTTAATACCTTAGTGTTAAGAGAAAAAGTATTCCCGGTGAAACTTCTCCTAACCCATTGACCTTGTGTTTTAAAGCTTGGTCCCTTTTGTTTTACAATTGTTAAGTATTGTTAAAGCTTAACCCTTTTAAACTTGTTAAGTACTTTAAAGTTTAACCCTCTTTTAAAAACTTGTGAGTATTTTAAAGCTCACACCCAAAAAGATTTTGGCCACTTTGGCCACCCTTTTATTTTCCTTTTAAGAGGAACTACAAAAGCTCTTACTTCCCTATTGTTAAAGGGGTACGGAGGCCTAAGATGCAATGTCTTATCGAGCTCACTTTCAAAAACTTCTTTTCCCATCCCCACCCTCTATTTTAAACAAGTTTCACATATGCTTTTCAAAAATAATGTACAAAAAAACAATAACATTTACAAAGAGGGTCCCCATGGAGTACCATGGATATGAGGGGTGCTTAAAACTTCCCCTTGTATAACAAACCCCCTTACCCAAATCTCTGATAAGTTTATTAGTTTTGATTTTAAAAACTTCTGTGGGTTTTATTCGCTCTTTCTCCCATTTCTTTTGGAAACAATAAAGCGCGGTGGCGACTCTGTTTTAAAAAAATGAGCTAAGTCTTTTCCATGGCTTTAATCTCACCAATTTCACCGCTACTGAAAAGTGGTGACTCTGCCGGGGATAGTGATCAAATTATTGGTGTATCTTTTGAAGGATTGACCCTACTTTTTTTTTGTTATTATTTTTGTTTTTTGTACTTAACCTTTCATTTTTGTCTTTTATTTTCCTATGTGTATACTTGTTATTTTAATGGGTTTTATTGGGAAAGGGCTTGATTCCCCTTGTGGTGAGACAAATCCTAACCCGAATCTAGAATGTAAACTTATTATAGGAGATTGGTATAATCATTTTGATCTCGAGGGAGTAGTCCCAAAGAAGTCAATTTGAGATCCATCGCTCAGTGGGGGCCTCTTTAGAAGTAACTTTGTTGACCATGTAGTTGGGAATACATCATTGCATTCAACTAGGCTGTCGAAGCTGGGTACCTAGAAACCCTTAACTAATCTTGGCCATTAAGATATAGTGTGCAAACTATGTCTAATTCATTTTCAGAATAGTTGTTACACGAGGCTACGCTCATATGAGGTTCTCTTGGATTTTATTCAAATGAGTATGTTGATACAGAGTTTACAATCTCCAAGTTGGGCTGCTCGAGTCTGGGAAACAATAGAACCTTGATCTACAGGAACAAAATAATCATAGTACACACCTTTGGGATGGGTAGACCTTTGTATCCATGCTCGTGACATTGAACCCTTAAACCCATGTTTTTACTATGTTTGCATTCATTAATCCATGCATCTTAAAAACATAATATCTTTCAAGGAATTAAAAGAAACCTTTTTGTTTTGTAAACATTATAGGGATGGAACCTGAAAGAAGAAAAACCAAGAAATATACTTTGAAGAGTTTAGAGGTGGAAGAATTAAGAAAGCTAGGTTCTTTGATTATTGATCAAGACAAGTTTTGTAGCATGTATGGAAGATTGTTGTATCTCCTTAGAACCAAGATGGAAGAAGGAATCCTCTCCACTTTGATCCAATTTTATGACTCACTGTATCATTGCTTCACTTTTCCTGATTATCAACTATTGCCTACCTTGGAAGAATATTCCAACATCATTGGGTTTCCTATTACTGGAAGAATTCCTTTCACTGGTTTAGAACAAGATCCCAAGCCTTATGAGATTGCAAAATCCACTCATTTAAGAAAGGAAGAGGTTGAAAAGAACATGGTTAATAAGGGAGGATTACCTGGATTACCTGCTGAGTTCTTAATTGAGAAAGCTCTCACCTTGTCACAAGAAAGAAAGGAAGAAAACTTTGAACCTAATTTTTCCTTGTTGGTATATGGGTTGTTCTTGCTCCCTAACATTAACAACTTTGTTGATATGAATGCCATCAAGATCTTTATGAAGAAGAATCTTGTTCCTACCTTACTTGAGGACACTTACTATTCTATTCATCTCAGAAATTCCTATGGAAAGGGAATGGTTACCTGTTGTACTCTTTTACTATACAAGTGGAACATATCTCATCTGCCTGACGTACCTTTGAGTTCTAGAGGCAAAAGGAAGGTAACACTGAAATTGTTTGGACAAACAATCACTTTTGTAGGATGAAGACTTTGGACTGCTGTGGTGATTTCCCTAATGTACCCCTCATTGCTACAAAAGGAGCAATCAACTATAGCCCCGTGTAAGCTCGTTGTCAATTTGGGTTTCCTATGGATAAAAGACCAAGGAACAATTTATTGGATGGGTTCTTTCTTGAAGAGAGAGTTGAAAACAAAGAGTTTATAGAAAGATTGCTAATGCTTGGCATCCAAGTCATAGGAAAGAAATTAAAGATTGGAAGACCAAAGGGGATCTCTTTCCTGAGCCCTTTGATGGTTGGGTCACTGCAAGAGCTGCTGAGTTGAGAATACCTATTCTCCCTGGAACATCTCTCCCTTCTGTAGAGAAACCTCCTCTACCTCCTACTGCTCCTCCAACAATTGAAAGCCTCCAAGAAGCTCTAAGGAAGATGAAGAAATCAAGGGTACTTCGATGACCCTCGATGACCCTCGATTGTCCCTCAATGACCCTTATATGTACTAAGGATGCCTTGTCCCTTTATTATTAATGAATGAAATTTCTTTTTTAAGGTACTATATAGTGTTTACATTTACAAAACTCTTAAATAAATCCTTGAAAGATATTGTGATATATTTTGATAATTAATACAAAAAGAGTCTTTTGCATTGCATGCATCATACCACATTCACATTCACACTCACATCTAAGTCAGAGTCTTATTTGTTCTTCTCTCTTTCCTCAGAAAGTCAAGCTGACGCACCGGTATAATACTCGCGCCAATCGTCAAAGAATGGAAGACGGTATGGTTGATGATCAAGAGTGGCAAGAAGAAGTTGCTATCCTACGCTCTGGTATTGAAAGATTAACTTCTATGGTTCAAGACTTGGTGGCTGCTCAGAATCATCCATCAACCCAATCTCAGACTAATGTGATCTCCGAGATAGAGACTGCTCTGATTCCCACAATTCCTATGACAAATCCTACGACCACTTGACCATATGGATAGAGATGGATTTCTAATTGGCTGGACAATAGATTCATATTCCACAAACAACAATTCCTCAAGCTATCATGACCACTGCTCCTACTGTAACGAATGTTATCCCTGTCCAAAATAAACAAATTTTCCATGGTGTTCCTTCTGAAGGCATGGGAAGATTGGAAGAATTTGAAGACCAATTTCTAGAAATGCAAAAAGAGATCAAGGCCCTTAGGGGAAAAGATCTATTTGGAAAAGAAGTAAATGATTTATGCTTGGTTCCGAATGTCAGAGTTCTGGCCAAGTTCAGACTCCCAGAATTTGAGAAGTACAAAGGGAATTCCTGTCCTCATAGTCATCTGGTCATGTATGTAAGGAAAATGTCCATGCACACAGAAAATCAACGCTTGTTAATTCACTACTTTAAAGATAGCTTATCTGGAGCTGCTTTAAAATGGTACATGGGTTTGGATAGTACTCGCATCCTTACTTTCCAGGACCTAGGGGAAGCTTTCATCAGTCATTACAAATACAACATTGATATGGCACCGGACAGAGATCAACTCCATGTTATGTCCCAAAGAGAAAAAGAGTCTTTCAAAGAGTATGCGCAAAGATGGTGTGAACTAGCTGCTCAAATTATTTCTCCAATGGAAGAAAAATAAATGACCAAAGTGTTCCTTAAGACACTGAGCACATTTTATTATGAGAAGATGGTTGCAAGCCCTCCCATTGACTTTACTAAAATGGTAAACATGGGGATACGACTTGAAGAAGGTATCCGAGAAGGTCGCCTGATCAAAGAAGCCAGTTCATCACTATCTAGTGGCGGCGTCAAAAGATTTGGTAGTAACTTTGCCAAGAAAAAGGAAGAAACTGTGAGTGCCATCTCAAGAGGAAGGAAAAGATGGTACCAACCACAACAAATTATTGTTCTAACTCCAATTGTTAGCCAAGCTCCGCCACAGAATGTGCAGAGACCTCAGCTTCAACAGCCTCGACAACAGGCTCGTCAACAAAATCAACAAAGGAAATATCCACCTTTTAACCCTATTCTAATGACTTATATGAAATTGCTTCCTATGTTTCTTTAGAAAAATCTAGTTCAACTGAGGGATCCTCCTCCTCCTGCTAATCCATCATTTTGGTACAAGGCAGATGCTCGTTGTGCTTTCTACAAAAATGCTCCCGGTCATACTGTGGAAATAAAAAATAAAATGAAATGTAACAAACTGTAAAGAGTTTGATTCCTGTTTTTCTAGAATAAAAAATTGTCAAGTCTATTTTCTCAAAGTTGATAAGTTAAGTAAGAGAGGTTAGTTTTCTAATCAGGACCTGAATACTCAAATAATTATAAGTTTTTTCTTATCACCTCAAAGTTTAAAGTTAGGGATTTAATCCTCCATTATAAGGATAAAAAAATCAATTTATCTTTCTTTTATTTTTTTAACATGTAATATTTTGGTTGTAGTAATTTATTTTGTTAATGAGCAATGTTATTCTTACATCTATATTATACACAATAAACGCTGTTCACCGTATTTATATGGTGAACAATGTTATTTAAAATAAATAATAATATTTATTTTTATTTTTATGTTTAAAATTAAGGACGACACTGTTCATGTACGAACGTGCATTAACCAACTTCATTATTATATTAACCAAGTTTTTACACTGCATTAACCAAGTTTAATGACTGTTAAAAAATATTTTTAATGCCTGGATGTTACATTAATCAATTTCATTATTGCATTAACCAAGTTTTTACACTGCATTAACCAAATTTAGTGACTACTGTAAAGTACTCTTTATGATTGTAAGAATAGCATTACTCAAATTTGGTTAATGCAGTATAAAAATTTGATTAATGTAATAATGAAGTTGGTTAATGTAACATCCAGTTATTAAAAATAATTTTTAACAGTCACCAAACTTGGTTAATGCAGTGTAAAAATTTGGTTAATGCAGTAATGAAGTTGGTTAATGCAACATCTAGGTATTAAAAATAATTTTTAGCAGTCATCAAACTTGGTTACTGCAGTGTAAAAACTTGATTATTGCAGTAATGAAGTGGTTAATGCACGTCCGTACATGAACTATATCGTCCATAATTTTAAAAATAAAAATACTTTTTATAAATATTATTATTTTATTTTAAAAAACACTATTCACTGTATAAATACGGTAAATAATATTTGATGTAAATATTGGTGTATAATATAGGTGTAAGAATAACATTACTCTTTTTTGATATTTTTGGATTTTCATGCCCCTCTGATATCTTCTGAATGTGGTCTGTTTTGAAAGATATTAATACTAACTCTTTGTTAATACTTTTAGATTTTCATGCCCCTCTGATATCCTTTGAGTGTGTTCTGTTTTGAAAGATATTAATACTAACAACTCAATTCTTGCAAGAGTATATTAATATCCAGACATGCAAATTGGTATAAGAAAACAAGAAGAGAATGTGAAGTACTGAATGATGGGATATATAAATCACTGTCGATGTCGGTATTCCTCAAGATATTGATATCACGTTCTTCCATCTAACAATGGCACTAAGTTTGGTGATAATAACTATATACTACTATTTTACAAACAAGGAGGGACCTCTTGTTGCATCTGCTTAGATTTTATTCTTCTTGTCATAAAAAATGTAAGACATCTAAAATATATTTTTTCTCAAATTATATTTAATAAGGTTGCGTATCAAATATTTGTGTCCTTGAGAAAATTATAAAGATTTAAATTTAGTAGTGTCACACTACAAGCAATATTTTAAAAGAAAAAGCTTAAATACAGTTTTTTATGTTTGATTTTTACTATTTATAATAAAATTTTTGATAAATATATAATTTTCTCTCACACATATAATTTTCTCGTATTTTTATTTCCTAAGCGATATTTAAATATATTTTTCATATTTTTATTGAAAAATAATAAAAACTGTATTTAAAAACTATATTTTAATATAATTTTATAATTTTAAATATAAAATATGAATATTAAATTAAATCATCAAATTTTTATATTTTCGAAGTGACATCGTTACGGTCACAAGTGAATCCTATTCTAAAATAATATATATATATATATATATATATATATATATATATATATATATATTAATTTTTTGAAATAATTAAAATGTTGTTAAATATCATTATTGAATAGATTTACTATTATAAATTTTATATTTCGTAACAAATTTGTACTCCAGTCATTTATTACACTTAGATGATATCTATTCATTCTGTGTCTTTTTTGTTTTAACTTCTAAATAATTTTTTTTCACCTATTAAAAGTAATAATGTTTACTATGAAAATTGGTAAACAACCGCTAGTCCTCTCAAAGCCTATAAATTAAGGGTTACTTGCTGCATCGACTAGTTGACCCTAAGATAGGTGCTAATATAACTAAGGTTTGACTTGTTCGGTTCGACACAATTTCTGACTCTATGAGAATATGAAGTTTCTACGAGTGATTTTAGTACAAGTGAACACCTGGAGCCCTTTGTGGGATCTCCTATTTATAATGCATTAAAATAACTGTCTATAGGTTAGAGAACTTCAAAGTAACTGCCTATAAACCAAACAACTGGCTGCACGATCCTAAGTAATTGTTCCTTAAGTTTATGGCGCTCATTTTAGGAGCTCAGCTTTCGCTAACTGCTGGAGTTTGAATTTCAAATTAGTCCGCTCAAGTCTTCTTTTCGACATTATCCCCTAGCGTAAACTTAATAACAAATTCTTCTAAGTCTCAACTTTCCATATGGTCGACAAAACAAGGGTCAACGCATTTTCCAGGTTGTGTCAACTGACTTCCCCTCTTTGGCAACTTGAACCTTTGAATTCTTCTTCATCTTTCTAAACTCTCTTATAGATCCACTTTGTGGGGCTCAAACCCTTGATCTGTGGGACTTTTCCCTCAATTGCGCCAGCAACATACCTCACTAGATTTTTGCACTAACAAAATGCCCCCTACAGATGCAATTTTCGAATGTTGACCTTGATGAGATAATGGCATCTTTGAAATGTCGATTACCATCCTTCAGTTACTCGTTTCCTCTTCCTCTTAATGGCGCAACTGTTCTCTCCATGTTGCTAACGTCATGTCATCATAATAATGTCTCCACTTTCCCCTCGAG
Organism: Vicia villosa; assembly: GCF_029867415.1. Lineage (NCBI taxonomy): Eukaryota > Viridiplantae > Streptophyta > Magnoliopsida > Fabales > Fabaceae > Vicia > Vicia villosa. The sequence goes on from NC_081186.1 coordinate 32,382,361, forward strand.
ACGCACAACAATCAAATCATCATTACTCTTACTTCTGAGTGGGAAACGTGGCCTTTCCCTTGGCTGCCACTTTGTTCCACGCGTCCGTAGGTATAGGGACGTGGGTTGACGTGCTTCAACAAGCTCAAACGTTTTTTCCCTTTAGTAGGGTTCTACTCCTTTATAAACCTTTCTTCCTCTTTTAATTGTTTCTTTCCTCCATTTTCAGAAAACCAAACCAGCGATTTCTCTTAAAATCTTCAAACCTTCAAGTCTTCATCTTCCTTCAACAATGGCAGGTCCTACACCTATTTTTTCTGCTGCAGAACTTCAACAACCTTTCCTTGTTGATAGCACCTAGTATGTTACTGAGCCTCCCTTTATCGAAGAGAAAACTAAAATCTGGCAATCTTAGGTATTAATCCCCTTCTTTCTTGATAATAAACCTTTAGCTATTCTAGGTCCACTTCCAGAGGATCTTCAACCTAAAATTACTGCAAATAAACGTGTCTTCTTCCCTACCAACTATCTTACAGAGCCTCTAGTTTCTATCCAAAAACCTCTCTCTCTCTCTCTCTCTGAGTTACGTAGATAGAAACTTCAGAACTGCACCTCCTAGGAACTGCCCTAAGTTATATGCTTGGATGGATCGTCTGGAAGCAGAGAAGCTGGATCTTTGGAAGAAATTGGGCATTCACACCCTCTTGCAAATCTCACATTGTGGTCCACCCCAATCTTGTGGCATGCTGCTTGCTGCTATTCAATTTTGGGAAGGCTCAACGAATACTTTTCACACAAAATGTGGAATGATTACACCAACCCTTCTAGATATCGTAGCCATTACGGGTTTGAAGCCGACTGACCGTGTCTTCAACTACAAAGATGCAGAAGTTATCCCCTTGACGTTTGATGTCCAAGACTCTCGCAAGCCGACATACAACAACTTTATTGACCATCATGCCAAAACTTCATGCCCAGTGAGTGATGAAGAACATGTGGAATTTTTAACCATCTGGCTATCTCGCTTTGTGTTTTGTTCCAGGTCGATGCAAGTGGTTAAACAATTTTCTCTCCTTGCTACTCAACTTCACCAGGGTCGTGAGGTTGCCATAGGTTAACTAATCTTGGCTTCTTTCTATGACTTGCTAACTGATGTGGTTTACCAAATCAGGACCTTCGACCCTAATAATTCAAAGAGAAAAAACGTCTTGGTTCATGACCCTTTTTGGTTTATGCAATTATGGCTCAATGCCACTTTTTCCAAAGATATCAAGCCTTATAGCATGAAGAGGGTAGTATGTCCTCTAGAAGAACACCATCTTGTCTGGAAGCGTCTAATTCCTTTGACTACTCTTGACAAAACCTTTCCTAACGTCGAAGTGTTCCGCCTCTTGTCCGACATTATGCTGAATCGCATCGACTTTGATCCTTCTATGGCTCCATTCAGCAATCGAACTGAGGATCCTGACTGGTTTACCAAGGCTTTTTCCCCTATTGATGATGTAGTCAAGAGTGAAACTTTTGCTATCTGGAGACGTTTTATGGTTCCTCAACTCCTATCGGCTATAGTTGTTGGTGATACACCTGGCTTAGTAGCTTACCAACCTAATTTAGTGGCCCGACAATTTGGCCTTTGCCAATTCATTCCTAAGTCCCTATTCCTTTCCCATGATCTGCTCCAAAAAAATCATTGGTGACCACCCCTTTGACATGATCAAACGGGATCTTGAACATTTCTGGGAAAAAAGGCCAAGGCTTGCCCCTGTCCCTTTTCAGCCTGCATTTTACTGTACCTCGGAATTTAAAGCTTGGTGGCATTCGTATCTCGACGCCTATATTGTTGCTCCTGAAACCAAATTGGCTGAACTAACTCAAGCTTTTGTTCCTTTGCAGGAAAAATCAACAAAGTGTAAGGCTACACATATAAAACAATTTTGAGCTTTCTAGAAGTACTTCCAAGTTGTGTATCGACTTAATGATCTTCGTCGAACCATCTCTGAGACCGTTGCTGAACTAAAGGAGAAGGTAACTGACAGGATTCCAAAACTTAAAATTCCTAGTTACGCGAAAGATAAGTTGTAAGTCTAAAGTACGCCTAAGAGGGGGGTGAATTAGGACTTCAAAAATTAATCGGTTTTATGAGAATACATCTAACAATTTTTGGTTGAATGTATGAAGGTTTTTTGAGTGATTCTTTTGTTTTCTTGGTAATAGTGATGAGAGCAATAAAATTCGGAAAAGTAAAGAACGCAAGGATATATACTGGTTCCCCTCACAATCCGAGAGTACTCCTGTCCCCTTTCCAACACGAAAGAGATTTCACTATAGTTAGAATTATAGTACAAGCTTATGCTTACTATCTAACCTATAGGGTGATCAAAGGTTCTTAACACCTTTAAGATCAAATAACACTAATGTGAATGAAGAACAATCCTCTTCAATGCACACACTTACTTCCAACAATCCTAGAAAGTAAGAATACAAGAGTTTATAGAATTTTTACAAGAGTTTTTTTTTTGAAGATAAATAATATATCAATCTTGGATTGATCTTCCCTTTCAAGCACACAATTCCTTTTAATGATAAACAAGTTTTCAATGAATGTATGATATGAAACTTTGGTATTTTGAGTGAAGGTTATATGCACAAAGTTTCAATGAAAATGAAGTATAGACACTTGGTAATTTTTGTGAAAGATATGGACACTTAAATTATTTAAATTATATGAATGAAAGAGGTAAAGAATAAATTCTGAAAATCTGTAATATATAGCCTCTAAGACACCCTTCCAAAAGGTTATTTTATATGGAAGGATGTAAGGATAAAATATGAAGAGGTGCCTTTTGAAGAGATGAAGAAATCCAGAACCCGGGTTCCCTACTTGTAACGTTTAAAAAATTTGAAAAACTGAATTGGGGAACCGGTTCCCAGTTTATGGAACTCGGTTCCTAGACAAGATGAACGCAAAATAAAGTGGCAGAGGGAACTGGGAACCGGTTCCTCCAAAATGGAACTCGGTTCCCACAAGAGAAAAACTCCAAAAACATATTTTTAAGGTTTGAAAGAGTTTCTATTTGTTTTGTAAAGTTTATGGAACATGTATGGATTTTTGAGAACACTTGTTTATGAATTAAGATACTTGTATGCCATATACCTTAATATCTTTGATCAATCAAATTTAAGCTCCTTTAGGAATACTTGAATCTTGTGCTTTCATGTGTACTGATCCATTCCTTTTGCAATTGAGATCTTGTCTTCATCAAAACAAATTTGTATAAAGATTGTCTTCACATTCTCCCCCTTTTTGATGATGACAAAATTTGCTTGAAATTGATAAAATGATGTTTCTTTAACATTACAATCTCCCCCTAAGTCAAAGCTCCCCCTTGATTTTTGAATGATGCTTTTCTTGAGTTTGGTTTTTGCTTTCTACAATTTTGTTAGAGAAACATACACACATACATGGATATATAATTCCTCTCCCCCTTTGTCAATAGCAAAAAGGAATGGGAAAGAAGATGAAAGATAAAAGACATCATGTATGATAATAAAGAGCTAACACACAAACTTAATATATAAGAAAAAGATAACATAACTTAAGTCTTACAACATAGGAATTAAAATTTAATGAAACATAACATAGGAGATAAAACATAGTGCAAACTAGAAATGCATAAATGGAAAGGACCTTAAACGGAAAGAACATGAAACGGAAAGGAAATTAAGTAAACACATAAGATTCATTCATCATCCATGCCTTCAATCTCTTCATCATTTTGGCCTTGGTCACCATTATCCTCTTCATTGGGTTGGTTATGGTATTGGAGGATTTGAGCAAATTGTTGGCAAAAGAAGGCATTTTCCGCTTGTTGTTCTCTATAGTTGTTGGCCATGGTGGTTTCTATAGAGCACATTTTGTTGAAGAGAATATCCATAGTAACACCTCCTTCCGGAATGGGTGGCGGAACGTTGGTTGGACCATCGTCTTTGTAAATGAAGGTTCCATCCATGGCTAATACAATACCGGTATTTTTTTAGAGCGGTTTTGTCGTTGATTTCACATTCCCTTGGAGACATATGCAAGGAAGAGTGATTCTTAAGGTTAATTCCAGCAGCTTTCAAGACATGAGTAATTAGTCTACTATAGGGAAAACCACCATTCAAGTGTTGAAGCCTATGCATATGAAGTAAGATTGTGACAGCCCAATTGATCTTGATGTTATTTTTGACACCATAGAGCACTTGAAGTTCCAACTCATTGACACGAGAGTGATTTGAATGTTTTGGGGAGAGAAACATAAGCAATGATGAAATGGGGCATTCTCTCGTTAACCGGAAAGTTTGAGCCAAACATGTTAAACTTTGTGAGGAGAGGGTTTTGTTGAGTCACGGTAGTGGTTTGAGAGGGTCGAATCATATCTAGAAAACTTTGTGTTTTGTTAAAACCTTCCCACTCGGGTGTATGCCCGGCAACCAAAATTTGGCCGGTAGTAGGAAGTCCTAAACAATTTCCAAAAGAAGCAACATCCATCCTAAAAGTCTTATTACGAACCGAAGTGGTGAGCTTAATTTCATCTAAAATAGAGAGATCACTACCAAACACAATCTTCATATTTTCATAAAACTCCCTAACCAAATCCGGATAGATTTTTCCATAATCACTAGCAAAATTGTAAACTCCTTGATATTGTAGTTTTTCCAGAAAAATAAAACTATGAGAAGGGAAGGATTCAAGATTACCATACTTTGAAGACAATAGAGGCCTATTTTGAATGTTAAGCTTTGGATTCTTTGGAAGAGGTTTCTCATCAAAATCATTCCTAGCCTTTTTCTTTCCCTTGGATGCTCTTGAGGAAGAAGCCATGGATGAAGCTTTTGAGAGTTTGTGAGTTAGGGTTTGAGAAAGAGGATTTTCGGATTTGTTGTTATGGAGAGTTTTGTGATATGAGTTTGGATGTGTGAGAGTATATATAAGAGTTTGGATGAGTGGGTTTTAATTTTGGTGGAATAAAAGCTTGATTTAGTGGAGTTTAATTGTAGTGGAGGAAGGTTGAAGAAGATGAATAGTGTAGTCAAGAGAGAGATGAATGAGTTTGAATGTGAATAAAGTAGGTCAAAGAATGAGTAAATACATAAAGACGATTTTATGATACATAGAGAAAAGAGAAGGGGACAAGTTATGACATAGGCATAAAGTAGGTATAAAAAAGGGCAAGAAACTCACATGCGAACGCAGGAACCGGTTCCCCCTTTTGGGAACCCGGATTCCAGCCCTTGTGAATGCGTGAGATGCTAGCAGATGAGAGCAGGAACCGGTTCCCTCTTTTGGGAACCCGGGTTCCTTAACCAAAAAGATGAAAAATACATAGAAAACAAGCATTTTTCACACATAGAAACATGAATATAAATGCAAATATATTTCTAGAAATTTATTAAACATATGTGTACCTTTATATAAACGCCGAATTTTGTAAAAAGGTTCCTTTGCAAGCGGCTTGGTGAAGATATCCGCAAGTTGGTTATGAGTATCCACAAATGTTACTTCGACATCTCCTTGAAGGACATGGTCTCGAAGAAAATGATATCGAATGTCTATGTGTTTGGTTCTAGAATGCATGACCGGATTTTTTGTAATATTAACTGCACTTGTGTTGTCGCATCGAAGAGGAATGCATCCGAGATCAAGTCCGTAGTCACGAAGTTGTTGCTTAAGCCAAAGAATTTGTGCACAACAACTACCTGCTGCTATGTATTCTGCTTCGGCCGTGCTAAGAGCAACACATGCTTACTTTTTACAAGCCCATGATGCCAATGCATCTCCAAGAATGTGACAAGTACAACTTGTGCTTTTACGATCAGTTTTACAACCTGCATAATCCGCATCAGAATAACCAATTAAATTGCAAACACTACCTTTAGGATACCATAAGCCGGCAGTGATTGTTCCTTTGAGATACTTCATGATCCTTTTTACCGCCATGAAATGTGATTCCTTTGGATCTGCTTGAAAGCGAGCACAAAGACAAACACTGAACATTATTGTTGTTGTTTCTGTTGTTTCTAACTTGTTATTTCTGTTGTCGTTGTTTTGATTGCATTGTGATATTGTTGATTTGATGTCGTTCATATTGTCGCATAACATTGCATTTCTTAAGTTGGCCTTGATGGCATTGATTAATTTGGCCGTGATGGCACCCCGTTCAAGTTGTTGAAATGCCTCGATAAACTGGCATCTGTTTAAGTTGGGAGTTCTGCTCCAAATGGTACCACATGCATTCGTATAGTTGTGTCGTATTTTGAGTCATGTGAAGTTAATGTTGTTATGAGTTGCGGTTGATATAAGTTGTGTTGGATTGAGTTGTGAAATAGTTATTGTAATTGTTGTGATTATTGTTGTTGCTAGTTGTTATTATAACTGTTGTTTGAAAGTGGTGATAATTGTATGATCTGATCTAATATATTAATTATCATACTTTTGTTTATATTTTTTGATATCTCACCCCTTCTGAATGATGTTTCCCTACCATGGGATATGGAAAGTTACTCAAGATAGAGGTGGAAGTTTTGAAGTGATTTTATGAAGTCTTTAGTTGTTGTTAGTCGAGTTGGTGTCTTGCTCTGATATGTAGCACTCAGGATGGGATTATGATTGTATTTTTTTGTTCGATAACTGTTGTTAATATTATAATCGTTGAATATCTAAGTTGAATAATAAGAAGTAATTACGTTGTTTTAAGTTGTTTTTAGTTCAATAACAATTGATGAATAATTATAAGTTGAAGGTTGATCTAGCTGAATAAAGTTGTGTATGAATTATAATTTTATAGTTGTAGATATCGAATTCTATGTATCAAAGATAAATGAAATACAGGTTGTTTGTGGTTTTAAGTTGAAAATGTAATGCCTCATGTTTGATGTTTAAACATTTTGGCACTCTGATTTTAATATAATTGTTAGGTAGAAAATGGGGTGTTACATTAGTGGTATCAGAGCATGTCGGTCCATCCGGCCAGTTGTTGAGTCGTAGTTAGTTAACAATCGAGCGTTCTTAATTACTTTTATCTAACTGTTGTTTATGTTGTAGTGCTTAGTTGAGATGACTGGTAGAAACGATGATGCGATTGCTGCTGCTTTGGAGGCTATGGCTTAGGCTTTAGCAACTCAGCCAAATGTTGATGAGAACGCTGGATCTCGCAGTTTGGCGACTTTCCAGAGGGAGAATCCGCTGGTCTTCAAGGGTAAGCATGACCCTGATGGAGCGTTGGAATGGTTGATAGAGATTGAGAGAATCTTCCGCGTGATGGACTGCACTTAGGCGCAGAAGGTTCGGAATGGAATTCATATGCTATTAGTCGAAGCTGATGACTGGTGGCTAGAGACTCGTCAGAGATTGGAGGTGGCAAGTGAAGAGATCACTTAGGTTGTGTTCCGTAGAGAATTTCTGAGGAAGTATTATCCTGAAGATGTTCGGGGTAAGAAAGAGATTGAGTTCCTTGAGCTGAAACAGAGAAATATGTCAGTGACAGAGTATGCTGCAAAGTTCACTGAGTTGGCTAAGTTCTACCCGTATTATGATGGAGCAAGTGGTGAGTTTTCAAAGTGCATCAAGTTTGAAAATGTATTACGCTCTGAGATCAAGAAAGCTGTTGGGTATCAGAAGATTCGTATCTTTCTTGATTTGGTTGATAGTTGCAGGATTTTAAAAAAAGATCATAATGCACATTACAAAATTGTCAAGGATAGGAGAGGCAAGCAGAACCGTAGCACACCTTATGATGCTCTAGTTAAAAAGGGTAAAGCAGATGTGGCTGATAGCAAGAGAACTAGTAGGGGAGAAGCTCCTGCTAGCGTTGTTTGTTTCAATTGCGGGAAACCTGGTCATAAGAGTAATGCGTGTAACCTCGAGGTGAAGAAATGTTTTCGTTGGGGTAAGATGGGACATGCTATGTCAGATTGTAAGCATAAGGAAATGGTTTGTTTTAACTCTGGTGAAGAAGGACACATTGGGAGTCAATGTCCAAAGCCAAAGAAGAGGCAATCTGGTGGAAAAGTGTTCGTGTTGGCGGGAAGTCAAACAGATGGAGGGAACGAGCACATTAGAGGTAATGTTTCGTTAGTATACTCCTTTAATATTATGTTTATGTTTTTGTTATCCGTTGTTTGGGCTGTTGTTGTTAATATAAAATAATTGGCGTGTATGAAAATAGTATGGTTGAGTTGTTTAAGGGTAGTGACCAAAGAGTAGCAAGAACGAGAATTTGGAATCGGAGGAGTAAAGTGTGGAAGCAAGGTTAAGTATGGTGATGTTGTATAAATTTTCGAGGACGAAAATATTCTAAGTGGGGGAGAGTTGTAACACCCAGAAATATATTTAGATATTTAAATAAATTATTCAAGGATTTAATATGGAAATTCGATCGAAGTTGGATTTATTAGGGATATTATAAGACGAGGAATTGGATTAATAGGATATATATATATATATATATATATATATATATATATATATATATATATATATATATATATATATATATATATATATATATATATATATATATATGTGTGTGTGTGTGTGTGGGAGCGATTAAATCATATTATTGGATAAAGTCGGATGATAAATAATATTAGAGTTATTACTTATTTTAGAAGTTATTAGATAATTTTGGTTGGATTTAATTATAGGTGTGAATTAGCAATTGAGGGGTATTAGTTAGTAAAATCCAAACATGAGTTTTAGAGAGCCCAATTATTCTATTATATTTTGTTTGGGTAGTGGTAGTTATCAAACCAAAAAAAAAGAAACAGAAGGAGTCACGTAGCAGAAGGAAGAGGAAAAATAAGAGCTAAGGATTTTGGGGCTAGCAGTCTGGAAATTGGGAGTTGCAGTGTTAGAGGTTGCAGTTACCGATATATTTTTGAGCTTCGTTTAAGACAAAGGTTAGGGGTGGGATTTGACTAATATAATCAATTGTATGATGGTTGTTATGTGGGATTTAGGGTTGTATGATTTTACTGCTAAATTGTGTTCATGTGCTGAATTGTGATTTATGTGATTTTGTTGTGTATCAGTTGATCTGGATTTATAACTAAGTTGCTCTGTGGTTGATAATTGTAGGCATATGTTGTATTGAATGGAGTCTGGAATATATATATTGGTGAATGAATGAAATTGTATTGGAAAAATTTATAAGTGTATACGTAATGGCTAAGAACTGGAATAAATATGAACGAGTGGAGACGAGGGTCTCGAAGTGGATGACTTCCCCCCATATATATGAGACGGACGTCTCCCTAATTTCTTCTCCCTTTAGCATAGGAGAACGGCGTCTCCAGGACATGTTAGGAGGAGGCGGGCGCCTCCCTCCTTAAGGGCCCCCACTTCTTTGGTTTTCCCTCCTTTTTAAGATAAGATTAGTGTCCCTTTTGTTTTACAGTGTTTTTAGTGACCTTTAACATAATTAGGTGAATTTTTGGCATAAGTTACATGGATTAATGTTAGATACCAGACGAATACACCTATGTAATAGATATCATATGAATGAATTATGATAATTTAGCAGTGGTTTGGTTAGAAGGAGAAAATCAATAATTGGCAGAATAAATGTAACAGGAACAATTGTTAGTACCAGAAGTTATAATTTTGACAGGAAATTAACAATGCAGGAATGGCTTATAATAGTGAGGTAGTTAATTGGAATGTATAGTTGAACGAATAGATGTCGCAGGAAAACATAAATAATATAAAAACAGTCGCGTAGGTGAAAAATAACGGTATAATTAATTAACTGGAATTGAATGAAATTTGTCGGAGAGGTTCGTGTATATAATTAGATAACGTGTGTTGGTTGTTCTGTTGAGTATTATATCGATTGTGCGAGTTGCAGGTACTGTTGAAGTAAGTTGGTTTTGTCCCGAATTTGGACAAGTTTAGGTTGTAGGATCAAATAGCCAAAGTGGAAAGTTGTTTAAGTTGTAGTCTAAGTTGTTGTTTCTGTTGTCATTGTTTTGATTGCGTTGTGATATTGTTGATTTGATGTCGTTCATATTGTCGCATAACATTTCATTGCTTAAGTTGGACTTGATGGCATTAATTAAGTTGGCTGTGACGGTACCCCCGTTCAAGTTGTTGAAATGCCTCGATAAACAGGCATCTGTTTAAGTTGGGAGTTCTGCTCCAAATGGTACCACATGCATTCGCATAGTTGTGTCGCATTTTGAGTCATGTGAAGTTAATGTTGTTATGAGTTGCTGTTGATATAAGTTGTGTTGGTTTGAGTTGTGAAATAGTTATTGTAATTATTGTGTGTAATATGGTGGGAGAACTGACTTTTAAAAATGTGCGGATAGCAAGAGTCGCCACCGAATTTTGCTTTATCCAATTGGAAAGGCATAAAGAACAGGAAATAACTTTGAAAATATTTGATTTTAGGGGGTAGGTTATACAAAGGGAAGGTGTAAGCACCCTTTGTATCCATGGTTATCCATGGGCTCTTAATTGCTTAGCTCACTTGTTTGTTTGAAATGTTTGAAAAGTGTCGTGTGTGTTTAGAAAAGATTTTTGAATAAGGACTTTAACTTGTAAATAAGTGTAGCCTTTTGGAAATTGTTTTGAAAAGAGGTGTGAAAAGCATTTTGAATGTTTGATTTGAATGTGAGCAAGCAGTTAAGAGCTACCTACCCTAAGATTGTCTTTCTTGTTCTTTAAGTCTTTCGTTTGAAAAGTGCTATCCATACCATAAGGAGGGTAGGTAGTCTTTTCATTGGATGTACGGGTCATCGTTTTCCATAAGTCTATCCATACCAAAAGAAGGGTAGGAAATCTTAGGAATTGATGAGAATAGTCATTTGTAGGCAACCAGTAAGGATACCTTAGCATTCGAAAGGACGATCATCATTTATCGAGGCAACATCGAGGGAAAATATAATTTTAATCGTAGGCAACTCGAATGGACTATGATTTTTTAATTGTAAGGACTATGATGATTTGAATCGAAGGCAGCACGTTAAGCCATCCCTACATCCGAGGGACTTGACTATTATTCGAAAGGCAACGAAGAGGGATTACCCTAAAGGTGTCTGGGTGCAACAATCATGAGAATTCAATTCATACATTTTTATCTTGTATTAGGCGAACTATATTCGATTAATTGTTGTCACTCCCTATTTTACTAACCACGCAGTTAAATAAATAGAAAAAATAAGCAGTTATAATATGCGGAAAATAAAGAGCAAAAAAAGTAAATCCTAATTACTATTACATTAAAAACGAATGAGCGACCTATACAACTTCTAGAATTTAAATGGCAGAAAGTAAATAATTAAATAAATGGCATAATTAAATAAAGGCAGAAATTAAACAAGCATTCGACAATCACTAGAGTTTTGAGATGAGAAAAGAAACTCGCGCGATGTGAAAAAGTTGAAGGTTAGAGGCATTTGTGGTGATAAATCCTAAATCTTAAAGGTTAATAGAATAAACCTAAAAATAAACATTAAGGATTATATTTAAATAAACCTAAAACTAATTAGTTAAGGCTAAAATTAATAATTAAAAAGACCTGCAAAGTAAAACCTAAAAAGGTTTGCCAAAAAAATTAATCGATGTTAAGTTGCCCAAAATAAGGTTCGTGGCGAGTGGCAAAAATAAAGTGGAAAAGAATGTGATAAACCCTAAAAAACCTAAAGTGTTAAAAAAACTAACTAAATTAATTAAATTAAGTTTATGACTAAATTAACCTGAGTCTAATCATTTATTGTAAAAGGTTCATGGGTTAAATGATAAAAAAAAAGTTTAGTGGTTAAAATTAAAACAAACTAAAAAAAGCAATTAAAATAAAGGAATAGAACAAAAACCAGTGCTGGTGATCAGGTGTTGCGACGTCTTGATGGTCTACCATGGACAGCGCCTTCTTGGCCCTTCGATCTGGAAGCATGGAGATCTAATAGCTGGTAAGTAAAGGTGCACCATGGACGTGTTTTCCTCACACGCACCTAATCTGTGACAGCAACATAACAAAGAAAGTGAATAAAATAAAATATGCATACAGCGGTGTAGCAACCTGCCCTAAAAATTAAAGTTTCTAGAGTCGCCACCTATTCTACCAGGGCGAATAGGAAACCCTACGCAGTTAAGAGATCGGGGTAAGATTATTATAATCAGGTCGAGCGAAGGTGTTAGGCACCCTCAACCCTTTCCTGAGGTTTTGAGTTAAAGCAAAGATTTATGACTAAATTTATTAAGGTTAATAGCTAAGGAAATGAAAATGGTGAACGGTAAGATTCGAACCTGATTAGGATTTTGGGGAAGGGGACTCGCCTTGTTGCCAAGTGCCTACGCATCTCCTTAGGGAGAATCAGAGTCAACGTAGTTTGGGGACAGGGTTGTACACCTTTGAATTTGATATGATATGGTTTGAAGGCTTTTTGAATTGCCTTATCGTAGTTATGATAACGCGAAATTCGCAAGGTATTTTGAATTACCTTATCGTGGTTTTGAAAATCGCAGCATTGAAGAGATGAGTTTTGAGTGTTTTAAGTGGCGTATAACCCTGGTTTTAATTTGCACTATTAGTCGCAATGATCAATAGGTTTGATCACCATAATTAATAGATTAGTAAGGTATTGTTACCAATTCTAATTGATAGGTTCAATTATCACTAATAACAAATGCATATGTTTTATGAAATTAATTATTTAATTTCTATCATTATCCCTCGTAATCGATGGATTCAATTATAAATGATAATGAATTGTTAGAGAAAGATAGGCTAATCATCACAACCAATAAGATGGTTGAAACCCTTTAGCCAAATAAAACTTATTTTTATTTATATTTAATTAAAGAATTAAATGATTGATTATTACCCATCGTGACTAGTAGATCTAGTCGAAACAAATAATAAATTAAACCCTAACACTTTGGCCAAATGGCCAGTGGGATTGGGCAAAACCTAATGCATTGATGAACTTTCCTAGGGTTTTTTGTGATATTTATAATTAAAGTTGATTAAAATAATTAAATCGAACAATCGAGTGATCGGGAAAATAACCCTAATGTTAATTATATTATTAATCCTAATTATATTATTAATATGATTTTAAAAGTACATTATGTATATAATAATAATTAAAATTAATTAGAATTACACAAACAATATAACAAATAAATGAAAAATAGAAAGATAAAACCTGGGTATGATTCTGTGTGGCTGCTCTTGGACGTCCATGGTGGAGCTTCACACTGTGGAACATTGGATCCAGCTGCTTTGAGATCCAAAGGTAGTCGCTGAAGGTGTACGATGAGCCTCCGTGGATGGCACGCACAGGATCTGCAAGGGATTCCTAATACAGAAAATTTGCAAAGTAACTTGCACGAGACAGGGATCAAACCGTCCCTCTCGCGATTAAAGACAAGGCGCATCTCCACTCCGGCGCTTTTTCTTTGTTGTAAATATCATACACCGATAATATTATATATGAAAAACAATTTAATCAAAATCTTTTAAAACTGAACGCGCGTCAAACCGGATCGTCTTCTTCCTTTAGCCTGGTTCTCTGGGCTACGGAACTGCTGCCATTTTGCTACGGTCCCCTTCCTAGCTAATGACCTGCAAATCCTCCAAATCCACAATATGTAATATAAATTCAAGAGAATACCGTGTATCAACTCACAATTTCCTCCTGAATATGATGGTATCAATTATTCAGCCTGATTTTGCTTCAAACAAAAATCCCCAAATTAAAGTTTAAGAACCCTAACAATGGTGAAATCTTTAATATGTGCAGAAGCTTCAATTAAACAATTTAAACACGTTCTAAATACCATATTGAACACAAATAAACAATCGAAACATGTTTATAACGGGTGATTTGGCGTAGTCGAATTTGAAATTTCTTATGCAAACCGTGGCTTGTAGATGCGAGCTCCGGGAGGTGTTGGCTATGGATAATGAATGGGATCGCTTCTGGGAGGTCTCAGGAAGATGTATGAACTCTCAAAACACCTTGAATCGGTCTCTCTCTACAAAAAAGAATTTTGCTTTTCCTTGAGTTTTTTCTTTAAAGATGATTCAGTTTTTTCTCTTTGAGGCCGCCCATCCCCTTCTTTTGATCATTAGGTTCCATATATATATATATATATATATATATATATATATATATATATATATATATATATATATATATATATATATGTAGTAACAACATTAGGTTAAGCAAATTTAATCAAATCTTCATATTTTTGGAGATTTGTAATTTGATTGAATTATGATTATGGACTTTCCAAAATAATCCAACTCCAATATTTCTCACCCCAAATCCTCTTTGCACGAATTTGCCTTGTGTCTGAGGTATAAATGTGATTGGATATAGTTGGGATAAGGAGCCAAATCAAATATTTGGTTTTTTTATTCGATTTATTTAAGTTTAATTACTTTTTAAATGAATAAAAAATTCACTAAAATAAAATAAAAATCCCATGGGCGTGGCCTTGAATTTGGAGGTGCTTAGTAACCTTGTAATTAAGTTTGGATCATAACAAGATAGGCCCATTTGCAAAAATATCCATTTTGAACCACTTTTGTTCACATTTCGCCTTCAAAAATTGCCCGACTTTGACAAGGCATATCTCCCTCAATTTTTAAGATATGCAAGAGTTATAGGACTTTTTGGAAACCTCAAGATGTCCTCTACAATCCACTTTGGAACATATTTTTCATTTGGGGATTTTATCTTGATGATATGCCCTTTGACAGAAAACTGCTTTTGGTTGACCTTTGAAAAGAACCTATAATCTTTTGTACCACATATCTTAAATGAAGCATTTCTGGCCTTGGCTTGTGAGAGACAAAGTTGTAAAGAATCCAATTTCCTTCAAAATAGGCTTTGATTGAGAAATTTCTGATACTCCATGTGAAAGTTATGACCAATCAAAGTTGAGTTGATTTTTCCTATAAAAAACCCTAATTTGAACCTTTTGAATTTGTTCATTTCTGAGTTTTTATTAATGGATCATGATCAATCTTTGATCAAATGATGGTTATAACTTCAAATACTTGATGTTGACAAAAAGTCAGGAGTTTTTGCTGTATTTTGACTATAGTTGACTTTTAGGTCAAACTAGTCGATTGTTGATCATCTGAGCCATTGAGTGAGAAATCCTTGAAATTGATGCTTGCCTTTTGTCATGGAGATGCTTTGATACAGATGTGACACCTTGAGATACATTTGAGGCCTCAGAGATTCAAAATTCTTTGATAAAATGCAAGCCCTAGTTTTGAATAGGAGAGAGTGATTTGAGAAAATCCTTGAACCTTGAATCATTGAAGATGAAATGAAGAGGGCAAATTTTGGGGTATGACAAGCGGGGCTCGAAACCGCGGTTTGCATACAAGAGCCTCAGGACGCACTCTACACCATCAGGCTAATTATCGCTTGCTGTTCGGATCATGGCCACTAAACAAAATAAGGGAAAACCAGTTATTTCAAAATTTGAAACGAAACGCGCGCGCTGGCCTTTGTCTCCCGCGTTTTTTAAAAGAGTTTTTACCAGGGATTTTAGCTACGGACGACGCTGTGGGTATACTGCCCCTATTTAATCGTCTTATACTCGAATGTGAGATTGGCGCTAGCCTTTCGAACATTCGGAGTAGAAGAAGATTAAATACCGAAGACCTGAAATTTGTCCTGAGGAGATGGTATGATTTTATTCCTCGTTTTTGATATCTGCTGGGGAAAGAGAGGAATTTGTTTTGTTGGTGGATATATTTACAGTGAGTAATTGGAAGAAGGGTGATAGCTTGTAACGTAGCCTGAGGTGCCAATACAAGGTTCTCACAAGAAATGTTACATGAAACAATGGCTGAAAGGAAATAGATCTCGTGCGATCTACGACTCGACATCCGGAAAAGACCTCGTACGATCTTCAAGACAGAAAGGTAATAGACCTCGTGCGATCTACGAAAACAGGAAGATATAGATCTCGTACGATCTACGACTCGACATCGGGAGAAGACCTCGTGCGACCTTCAAAACAGGAGGAAGAGTAGATCTCGTACGATCTACGACTCGACATCGGGAGAATACCTCGTGCGACCTTCAAAACAGGAGGAAGAGTAGATCTCGTATGACCTACGACTCGACATCAAGAGAAGACCTCGTGCGACCTTCAAAACAGGAGGAAGAGTAGATCTCGTACGACCTACGACTCGACATCAAGAGAAGACCTCGTGCGACCTTCAAAACAGGAGGAAGAGTAGGTCTCGTACGACCTACGACTCGACATCAAGAGAAGACCTCGTGCGACCTTCAAAACAGGAGGAAGAGTAGGTCTCGTACGACCTACGACTCGACATCAAGAGAAGACCTCGTGCGACCTTCAAGACAGGAGGAAGAGTAGATCTCGTACGATCTATAACTCGACATCGGGAGAAGACCTCGTGCGACCTTCAAAACAGGAGGAAGAGTAGATCTCGTACGACCTACGACTCAACATCGCCTCGACATCAGAAGGAGGGAAACAGAAAGACTTCGTGTCGGACATTTGTCAGGAATTGAGGACACCTCGTATCGGCACCACAGCTTAAAAGTGTTTGTAGTATGATAGCAGATATCAGGCAAAGTTTGCGCAGGTAACGACTTTGAGAGGATGGGTCATTGTTCTGATTCGACATTGGCTCCTATTATCTGGCTTATGTTCCGTATGCATGTTTGAGTTTTTATGGCGTAATGATCCATCGCAATGGATATGCTACGCTTTCGAGGATGCAATGCTATATGCAATGAATACTATATGCAGAGAGTGCCAAATAAAGTCCCTTGGTGGAACAGAAGAGTAGGATCATTGGGGTCCGTTGCCTGTGATCTTGAACCATCATTATGAATTGACATTGGAAACCCTACAGTACCAAAGATTATTGGTAACTGCGTTGAGGGTTGGAACATAGCTCCGCTGGGGATGAAATGATTTTGCTCGACTTTCCTTACATTCTATGCTGCTTGGGGAATCATGAGTTTTGAGAGACCGCTCTTCGTCTGCCATATGGAAGAGGGATATGGACCTTTTCATGTGCTCCATGCTTACCAGTACTGATGAATTATACTCTGGAACTTTCATGTGGGATGATGATGACCTTTGTGACATATCATGAGCCAAGATGACGGCTAGAACCTGCAACCTGCACAGAAAACAACGTTTGGATGCAAATGGTGCCCCTTAGAGCACTTTTATGTTTATGTAACATCATGTTTCATTTTGATTTTGTGATTATTGCCCCCATGCTTTCAATGCAATGTTTAATAACGAATTAAATCACACCTCGCATGCGCAAAAATGAAAAGAAAGAAAGAAAGCTTTTGCATCAAAAGATCATTTTATTGATGGAATGCCTGTGAATAGGCTTCTGTACAAGGAAGCAACTCCTAAATGAGGTAGTTGCGAAAAAGAAAATAAAAATGCAAAGAGCAAAATGGCAAAGAGAAATGCTCGGATTTCCATTAAAACTGATATTGCTACAGTTCCCATATCCTCGATCCTCTTAATGCTTTGCTTCAGAAGGGTAATGGTTGGATTGATCCGTCTGTTCTGCCAAGGGCGCATAGTGATCTTTGTGAAGGATATTCAGACTGCAGCCTCTCGCTTTTGATCCCTAACTTTTGCCTGGATCGCCCTTTCGGGTTTCCAATCCAGCGGGATGCCCCTTTTTGCCTAAGTTGCCCTTTCAGGTTTTCAACTTAGCGGGTTATTCTTTTTTGTTTTATCCCTAATTTTTGCCCAAACCCTTTTGGTTTGCCGGGATGCCCTTATTTTTGCCTAGGTACGTCGACCTAGCGGGTCTTTTATGCGTAGTATTTTTTGACTGAGTCTGAATTGACTGGAAGCGGAACGTCTTCCCCATCCATCTTTGTCAGGATTAAAGCACCACCTGAAAATGCTTTCTTCACAATGTATGGTCCCTCATAGTTGGGAGTCCATTTGCCCCTTGGATCAGTGTGAATTGGCAAGATCTTCCTTACGACTAGGTCACCTGTGTGGAATTCTCGAGGCCGAATTTTCTTGTCATACGCTTTCTTGATCCTTTTTTGGTACAACTGGCCATGGCAGATAGCAGATAGGCGTTTCTCCTCAATTAGATTGAGATGATCAAACCTCGTTTGAACCCATTCTGTTTCATCGAGTTTGGCGTCCATCAAGACTCTCAACGAAGGAATTTCCACTTCGACAGGTAGTACGACCTCCATACCGTAGACAAGAGAGAAGGGAGTTGCCCCAGTTGAAGTACGAACCGAAGTTCTATAGCCATGCAAAGCAAATGGCAACATCTCATGCCAATCTTTATACGTTCTAACCATTTTCTGGACGATCTTCTTTATATTCTTGTTAGCAGCTTCGACTGCGCCATTCATCTTTGGCCGATAGGGTGATGAATTGTGATGTTCAATCTTGAACTCTTCACACAACTCTGCCATCATCTTGTTATTAAGATTGGACCCGTTATCAGTGATGATCTTGTTTGGAACCCCATATCGGCATATGATTTCTTTCTTGATGAAGCGAGTAACGACTTGCTTGGTTACGTTCTTGTAAGAAGCAGCTTCAACCCATTTGGTGAAGTAGTCGATAGCAACAAGAATAAATCTGTGTCCATTTGAAGCTTGTGGCTCTATTCGTCCAATCATGTCTATGCCCCACATAGCAAAGGGCCAAGGTGATGTCAGAACATTCAAAGGAGTTGGAGGAACATGAATCCTGTCAGCATACACTTGGCATTTGTGACATTTCTTCACGTATACGTAACAATCACTTTCAATGGTCATCCAATAATATCCTGCTCGCAAGATCTTTTTGACCATGGAGTGCCCATTGGAATGGGTTCCAAAAGATCCTTCATGAATTTCCCGCATGATCAATTCTGCTTCGTGTCTATCCACGCATCTGAGCAAAACTGAATCATAGTTTCTTTTGTACAGGACGTCTCCTGACAAGAAGAATTTGGATGCTAACCTTCAAAGCGTTCGCTTATCACCAATCGTAGCATCTTCGGGATACTCTTGCTTCTCAACATACCTCTTGATGTCGTGATACCATGGCTTTTCGTCATACACATCTTCAGTAGTAAGACAATGAGCAGGGAATACATGGGCGGGCTCTTTGTAACGGAGGATCCTTATGTCTGGCACTTCTTTAGGGGAACTAACTCTGAACATAGCTGCCAAAGTAGCCAAAGCATCTGCCAGTTGATTCTCCTCTCGTGGGATATGATCGAAAGTGATTTCCTCGAAAGCGGGCAACAACTCCAAGATATAGTCCTTATAAGGAACTAAATTGGGGTGTCGTGTCTCCCAATCACCTCTCACTTGATGTATAACCAAGGCAGAATCCCCATAAACCTCAAGGATCTTGATTCTCATATCAATGGCTGCTTCGAGACCCATTATGCAAGCTTCGTATTCCGCGACATTGTTCGTGCAATCAAAGCATATTCTAGCTGTGAAAGGGATGTGAGTTTGACGAGGAGAAGTCAAAACTGCCCCAATACCATGGCCCATAGCATTTGATGCACCATCGAACGTGAGAGTCCATCGCTCTCCTGGTTCGGGTCCTTCATTATCATCCAGTTTCATGATATCTTCATCAGGAAAGTCAAACTTCATTGACTGATACTCTTCTAATGGCTGATGAGCAAGATGATCCGCAAGGACACTCCCTTTGATGGCCTTCTGTGTGACATACTGGATATCATATTCTGATAGAAGCATTTGCCACCGGGCTAGTCTTCCTGTAAGAGCCGGTTTTTCAAAGATGTACTTTATCGGGTCCATTTTGGAGATCAATAGAGTGGTGTGAGTCAACATATACTGGCTCAGTCGGCGAGCAGCCCATACCAAAGCACAGCAAGTTTTCTCGAGTAGTGAGTAGCGGGATTCACAATCGGTAAACTTTTTGCTCAGGTAATAAATGGCGCACTCTTTTCGACCAGACTAGTCATGTTGGCCCAGCACACACCCCATAGATCCTTCAAGCACAGTTAAGTACATAAGAAGCGGCCTCCCAGGAACCGGAGGCATGAGAATTGGTGGCTCTTGGAGATACTGCTTGATCTTTTCGAAGGCTTCCTGACAA
The DNA here is from genome assembly GCF_029867415.1 of Vicia villosa. Classification (NCBI taxonomy): domain Eukaryota; kingdom Viridiplantae; phylum Streptophyta; class Magnoliopsida; order Fabales; family Fabaceae; genus Vicia; species Vicia villosa. Next base: position 32,402,462 of record NC_081186.1, read on the forward strand.
TGATCATCCCAACGGATATCTTGATTTTTGCGCAGCAGTTTGAAGATGGGCTCACAAGTGTCAGTGAGATGAGAAATGAACCTGGCTATGTAATTCAATCTCCCATGGAACCCTCGAACTTCTTTTTCATTCTTCGGTGCTGGCATGTTCTGTATTGCTCTTACTTTATCAGGGTCGACCTCAATCCCTCGTTGGCTCACAATGAATCCAAGTAACTTTCCAGATCGCACTCCAAAAGTGCACTTGTTTGGATTAAGCCTCAACTTGAATTTACGCAAACGAGCAAACAGTTTCTCAAGATATACCAAGTGTTCCTCCTCAGTTTGGGATTTTGCAATCATATCATCGACGTACACCTCAATCTCTTTATGGATCATGTCATGGAAGAGAGTCACCATTGCTCGTTGATATGTTGCACCAGCATTCTTAAGACCAAAAGGCATCACCTTATAACAATACGTACCCCACGGAGTGGTAAAAGTGGTCTTGGTCATGTCTTTAGGAGCCATCTTTATTTGATTATAGCCGGAAAAACCATCCATGAAGGAGAACACCGAATACTGAGCAGTGTTGTCGACTAGCACATCAATATGAGGCAGAGGGAAATCATCCTTCGGACTTGCCCTATTAAAATCTCGGTAGTCAACACACATGCGTACCTTTCCGTCCTTCTTAGGAACAGGGACGATGTTTGCAATCCAAGGAGGATATTCACACACAGATAAGAAGCCAACCTTCAACTGTTTTTCAACTTCTTCCTTGATTTTCAAAGCCATATCAGGTCGAGTTCTTCGTGGTTTCTGCTTTACAGGCGGACATTCTGGTTTGAGCGGTAACCTGTGCATAACTATGTCCGTGTCTAAACCAGGCATGTCTTCGTATGACCAGGCGAAGATGTCAACATACTCTCGAAGCAACTCAATCAACCTTCTCTTTACATCATTTTGCAAAGCGGCCCCTATCTTGACTTCTCTCTTTGCTTCTTCTGAACCGAGGTTGATGATTTCTATGGCTTCCTGATGTGGCTGAATAGATTTCTCCTCTTGTCTCAAAAGTCTTGCCAATTCCTCAGGGACTTCACAATCCTCCCCACTATCCTCATCAGCTTGGTCAATTGGATTCTCAAGGATATTAAGACGTGGAACTGTAACATTATCATTTTTGATGGAATTCGAGCCGGATCTGCACGATGGATGATTTATGCCTTAGAATGCAACACATAAAGAAGAAAAAAGAAAAAAACTTTGCCATTTTTTTGAAAAAAGTTTTTAAAGTAAAAGCAAAAATGAAAGAAATGGAACAGTAATTGCATGCGAAGATATGATTTTCATTCAATATTAAACAAATTGAAACAACATGGGGGCCCTTCTTTGTACAAGTGGTCAAAATGCTTAGGGCGAAGCATATGACTTATCGAAACAAGAAAATTACATTTCCATAAAAGTGACTCTGGGGATGTCCAAGATAGTCCAATTGTTGAGCTCCTGTCCAGGCGCAGCATGGCAAACGAATCTGGAGAGATCTTCTTCATCATCATCATCCACGGCGAGAACCTGACTTCCAGAACTGGTGCTTGCACTGACGAACACTTGAGAAATGGGGGGAATCACCTTCTTTCCAGGAATTATGCTGAGCTGAGTAGAGGAAGATGGTTGATACCCAAGGCCATACTTGTCTCGCTTCTCATGAACATCGATCAGCTTGCCCCAAGCACTATGGGGAGTACCAGCTTCTAAGAAGGCCTTAGCATCATTTAAAGACGAGAGGGGTGCTCCGAGTTCCTTCTTATTCTCAACCACGGGGAGTTTATCAACCGACACGATCTCTAAAGCTTGAAAAGGTGTCTCTTGTATCTCTCCATCCACTTCAACATAACGGTATGATGCCAGATTATTGACTATCAAATCTTCTTCACCAGTGATCACAACAATCTTGTCATTCACAACAAATTTCAAACACTGATGGAGGGTAGATGTCACAGCCCCAGCAGCATGGATCCAAGGACGACCCAAGAGGCAAGTGTATGAAGGACGTATATCCATAACATAGAAGGCAATATAGAACATGTGAGGACCAATCAAGACAGGCAGATCAATTTCCCCTTCTTCGGACCTTCTGGAACCATCAAACGCTCTGACACTCATAGTGCATGGTCTCATCATAATCCCATCCATACTCAGCTTAAACAAAGTGGTCTTGGGCATCACATTAAGAGAGGAACCTGTATCAATCAGAACTCGAGACAACACAGCATCCAGACACTTGACGGAGATATGCAACGCTTTGTTGTGTGCTCTACCCTCAGGTGGAAGTTCATCATCAGAAAAATCCAAACAATTACCAGCAGCAATATTGGTCACAACCCCTTCAAACTGAGGCACGGTAATGTCTTGAGTCACGTGAGCGGAAGCCAGAACTTTCATCAGAGCATCACGATGAGCTTCAGAATGCACCAAGAGAGACAAGATGGAGATCTTGGCTTGAGTCTGATCAAGTTGGTCAATCACTTTGTAATCACTCTTCTTAATGATTTTCAGGAGTTGCTCGGCATCTTGTGCATTACGTGTTACAGGAGGATCAACAGCAACTTGCTTTCCTTTTGCTTGTGCACTAGCCTCTTTATTGGTCTCTTTAGGAGGCGGAGGAGGGGCAGCAAAGATCCGACCACTACGGGTAATGCCACTAGTGCCAGCAATATCTGTGATGCTCGAATTACCTACTGGAGGACAGTCATATTTCTTCCCTCGAATGTACACAGCATTATAACTCCAAGGAACAGCCTTAGAATTGCTCACAGGAGAGGGAACGAGAGATGAGGTTGAAGAGGTCAGAGAGGCATCTGGAACCTGAATAACCAACGGAGTTCTCGGAGCCTGAATGACCAAAGGAGTACTCGGAGCACGAACGACCAAAGAAGTGTCCTGAGTCTTTGATACTTCAGCAGGATAGTAAGGGATCTCTAAAGTGGCCACGTCTTCACCAGGAACAACCCTTTCCACCCTAAGAACGCCTTCATCCATCAGCTTCTGGATTTCCTCTCTTAATCTAGCACATTCCTCCGGATTAGAAGAACATTGCAAACAGTAGTCATGTAGCTCACACAAAACCTTTTGTTGCATAAGATGTTCTATGACAACTGCTAGCGGCATCTTAACCTCATTAACATCATTTACCATGATCTGATCATCACATAACTCAATAGCATTGGTCGCACCAGCATGCGGAGGCATAGGGTTATTCTGCACATTGGGACCAGTAGGAGTGAATGAGATAAGCTTGTCATCAAGAAGATCCTGAACTTTCAACTTGAATGCTCTACACTTTTCAATAGTGTGGCCCGGAGCCCCTGAATGGAATTCACATCGAGCATTAACATCATAACCAGGAGGGAGAGGACTAGGTGGAGGTCCAAGTTCACGGAGTTGTACCAATTGACCAGCAAGCAACTGAGGGAGGAGTTGGGCATATGACATTGGAACCGGATCGATACGCCTATCTTGAAATCTTGTTCTTTGTGGGGCCCTTTGACCTTGAGGTCTAGGGTTCTGTTGACGATTCTGAGGAGCAGCAGCTTGTTGTTGTGGTACGAATGGCTGTTGGGGTGCCGTCCATGGTTGTGGGAGAGCAGCAGCATATGCTTGAGGGACATATGGACCAGGAATCGCATAAGGCATCGGATAATAAGGAGGTGGAACAGCAGAATATGCTGGAGCCCGGCCTTGGTCAACAGAAGCGGTGCTAGTCTCACCTTCCTTCTTCTTCACAAACCCAGAATACGGCTTCTTACCATTACCACTTGAGGTGCTAGGACTAGTGACGCCTTGAATGGTACCAGCTTTGACACAGTTCTCAACCCTCTCACCGATGATGACCACATCCGAAAAGGAAGGAGAAGTATTACTAACCATGTGCTGAAGATACGGCCCTTTCAGAGTTCCCATAAACAGATCAATCAACTCTCGGTCCAATAGAGGAGGTTGGACTCGAACAGCAAGTTCACGCCACCTCTGAGCGTATTCCTTAAAAGATTCTTCAGATTTCTGTGACATATTTTGCAGCTGTGCACGGCTAGGAGCCATAGCAGTATTGTAATGGTATTGTTTCAGGAAGGCATCAACAAGTTCTCCCCAAGTACTAACATTAGACCTCTCGAGCTTCATATACCACTCTAACGGGGCTCCAGTGAGACTATCCTGGAAGAAATGCATAAGCAGAGGCTCATTCTCAGCGTGAGCGGCCATCTTACGGCAGTAGGAACGAATGTGAGTCTCTGGGCAGGTGACTCCCTTGTACTTATCAAAATCTGGCACCTTGAACTTCGGGGGAATAACAATCCCAGGTACCAAGCACATAGCAGCGGTGTCGAAACTCGAAGTTTTAGCAACCTCAACAGCCTTAAGACGTTCTTCAAGAGCTTGGTACATCTTAGCAGTCTCAGTCAACTCAGCAGTAAGATCATGTTCAAGATGAATAACCTCATGGTGGTCGTTCACTACTTTAAGTGTCTCATTGATAGGAGTCTCCTTAGTTTTCACCCCTCCGTCAGCAGAATTGGTAGGAGTATCTTTGATCAGCCCAGCAACGCTCTTTCTGAGCTCTTCCTGTCCTTGGACAACGACATGGAGAGTCTCCATAAGTTGGGTCATTCTTTCCCCCATAAGATCCATATCCCTACGGAGGGCAGCTTGATTCTGTTCAAATTGGTCCATGATTCTCTTCTCGTTGTTTCTGGCGCGGTAAGGATGTAAGAAAGTCAGCTTCGTCGTCGGGAAAGAGATCTGTGTTGGAAGGGACCCCAATTAGAATCTGATAAAAACCTGTAAATGCAATATGATATGAGTGCATGGGTGCATGTGTGCATGTTTTATTATTTTCAAGCCTTTTTTGCTTTGTCTCAAACCAACAACACAAGATAACGGAGAAGATAGTGGAGCATAAACAAGATAAGCACAACCAAAATAAGCCAACATAATTGATTAATTCTGCAACCAAGTTCTTGAAATACAAGATATTCTGCTCCCATGAGCCAACAAATACATTAATAGAAATAAGAATCCCATCCAACAAGTCTGGTGGTGATTCTACAACAAAATCAACATTTAAGCAGGGTCCTCCATATCCACATGACGGAGGGGGCTCTCCCCATTGTTCTAATCACTCCAAGTCTTCATTTCTTCAAACAGCTTTTTAGTCCAAGCACGAGTGGGTCTCTTAATGATCTCTTGAATCAGCAGGTCTTTTCTGAAGTGCATTGTTTCCATGTGGCGATTCTTCACCTCTCAATACCTAGCTTCCTCTTGAACTTGGGCGTTACTCTGGTCTTTTTCTCTTATCTGGCCCTTCAGCTTTCGGATCTCTTCATAACACTTCTCTATGGTATTCTGGCGATCCAACAAGAGTTTGTCTGCTTTCTTGCGACGAGATTTCTCTGAATTGGCATTTTCAGTCTGAATCTGGAGCTTTTTAGTCAATTCTGCCAACTGAGCCTCGTAATGTTCCTTTATCTTCTTCTCTTGGGTTTCAGTAGTTTTAGAATTCACAGTCATTCTTGGCCTCTTCTGAGAAGTACTTCCTCTAGCATACAATTCTCCAAGCTCTATTTCTCTCATTTTCAACTTATGAAGAGCAGAAAGCTTCTCTTGCCTATCAGTATTCATCTTAACTTGCATTGTTTCCATTTGTTCAGTCAATTTTCGATTCTCTTTCACGGTTTGGTTGTAACGGGGCATGGAAACAATGTTGGGTTATTTACCAGCAGGAGGGTACAAAGGGTCCTTAGGAGGGAAAGGCATCCCTTGAACAGCAACCACAGACTCGACCCACTTAGTATAATCCTCATGAGTAGCACAGTCTCGCTGACCAAAATGTTTCTTATCTCTCCAACAAATACTCTTCCAGGCTTGTACTGCTTCTGCCATCTGCCCATTGTCGGTGGCTGAATGATAGAAAATGTTCTCAGCAATCTCTGTTTGTTCGGGAGGACTTACAAAAGCGTATCCAAACGTTCTCCTAGCCAGGACGGGATTATAGTTGATTCCACCTCTAAGGCCCATAAGAGGTACGTTCTTGAACTTTCCACAACTCATAACAACTTCCATGTCTTCTAAAGCTTTATTATACCAGACAATATCTTTAGCCCTCAGCCCCATAATCCTCTCAGCCCACTTAGATGTGTGCCTATTATCAACGAAAGCGCCACGCTCAGGCAGATGTGACCTGAACCATCGGTATAACAACGGAGCACAGAATCTAACCAGACCTCCCTTACCTCCCTTCTGAATACCCTTGTGATGAATGGAGTGATAAACATCCCCCAAAAGGGTGGGAACCGGATTCTGCAAGATGAATATATGAATTGCATTCATGTCAACAAAGTTAGGAACGTCTGAGAACAACACGATGCCATATATACTTAGAGCCAAGATATCCCTAAATGTGTCCCATTCCTTTGCTTCAGCAGCCTCACAACCCCTTTTGACCAGAAACTCCATGCAGAAACCAAAACCTCCTCCCTTCTTAGTGAGATTTGCTTCCACGACCGATTTGCTCAAATAAAGAGCCTTAGCAATTTCAATGGAATCAGGGGCCTTCATGGTGCTATAGTATGGCACTTCCTTCTTTATAGGGATGCCAAGAAATAGGGAATACTCTTCCAGTGTAGGAACCAAGAGGTAGTCGATGAACGTGAAGCAGCGGAGGGAAGGATTGTAGAACTGAAGCAAAGTATGAACTCCCTCTTGCTCGTACTTGGTGAACGGCATCTTGAGAAGGCTCAGAATGTACCCATATTCCTTTCTGAAGTTGGTTGTCTCATCTGGCGTAATCTTCTTTGCTAAACACCCAAGGGAATCCAGATTCGGATTCAGGAAAGAATAAGAGGGATTGCGTCTAACAGTCTTCATTGGTGTGGCCATGTGTTGGTCGGAGACAAAGCCAAAAATTCCTGAAAATAAATGAACATGCATGTTAAATGATATGGCGGAATGCATTTCATTGGGAGAATCCTAAAGTCTTTTCACTATTTCTTTTCTTTTTCTTTTCTTTTCCCTTTTTTTTTTTCAACAAGAGTATATACATCTTTTTTGGAAATAGACTTTAGGATTCTCCACGAATGAAGTGAGGTGGATGCAATAGCATGATGTGTCATGTGTCATGTGTGTGATGTAGTGAGAGATTGAATATCCCTCGCAGCTCTGAATAACTGGGTAATACTGAATGTAGCAGGTTCAAAACTCCGGCTTCAGATTGCAAGATGGAAATCAGGGTATGATGAAGGCTAGTATCCTGTCCCATGCCAAACTCACGGGTATGAATTCTAGACACGGACAGGTGGTCCCTAATGGTCACTAGGGTCTACAGTTCCCATGGGGTACAAAGTGTTTGTGGCAGCAAGGGTGCCAGACACAGTGTTCCATGAAAGAACCTCGCCCAGTTGTGGTACCCCATGTTGAACTCGATCGTAGCAAGGGCCACGGGAGTCAACATGAGCATCCACGCTAATCCTATGTGTCACTGGCCTGGGTAGTGGGCCTTTTACCTCACACAAACCCCCCACCTGCAAAACAGAACAGAAGACCCCAAGGAACACAAAATATAATCCATATGCCTGATGTGCAAGCAGAAATAAACATGATATGCAAGCAGAAAATAAACATGCAAACATATATACAAGATATAGACATAAAACAAGTAAACACCCAGTAAATAAACAAACAAACGCAGGCTAGGATCGACTCGCTAAGAATGGACCCGCAATAGGTCTAGCAACATCCCCAGCAGAGTCGCCAGCTGTCACACGCTCGCGAAAAATGAACAGAGTCGCCACCAATATATTTATCCCATAAGGGAAAGGAATATCAGAAAACCTAACAAAGGGTAAGAACAGGGTCTTGCGACCAGAGAATCAAGGTACGGGAGTCGGTTACGCAAGGGGCCCAGTCCAGAAGGGTGGTGTGTTAGCAGTTACGTGGTGTAGTTCAGAAAAATTCCCTTGGGCCCAATCATCCATCAACTTGCGTGGCCCAGCCTCCACTATCAATCATTTGGTTTTATTCAGTATTTGTTTTATTTCATGTGGTTATCAAAATGTATTAAACGTGACCAACACATGCATGGATATGAGTATCAACTGGTCACACATGGTTTAAGTCATATAGGACAAAACAAGCAAATTAGCCACTCAGCACGTGACACCTCACCATTCCAATCATTTGAATGACGCCAAAATTAACAGGAAAATGGAATATGCACGAATCGCATGGCGCCACGTATTAAAGGACGGAGGGAACGCGAATAAAACAGGGACGCCGGAGCTAGGGCTCCGGTCGTCTTCCCCGGCCAACCTCCGCCGGAGCTAGTACCAAACGTTCCAGAAATTCACAAAACCGGTGCCGTTCGACTCGGATTTTCACGCTGAGCATAGATCCGCACCTAGTTTATGCTAGATCTCCTTTTAACCTACTAACTGGTCTAAACCTCTAAACCCTAAAATTCAAGATCTTCACTAACACTCGTTCTAAATTCAACCTCACTCTCACACGCATTCAGAGAACTCAAGCTCACAATCTAAGCACGTAAACCACATACGCAAACAGAATCAATCTCCAGAAGCAACGAACGGAATGTATAGAGAGCAAAATCAGCTTAAATGTTTGCAAATGCACACGTTATCGTTATGATGCTAAAGCAGATCTGAGCACTTACTTGTTTGACGAATCTTGAGTGACGAGGAGGAACGAAGCTCCGCAACTCCTTCGCCGATGAACACAAGACCGAGATGATGCGAACTACGCCTTAGGTTCGAGTCCGATCTTCGAGAGTTAGCACTTAGAGATCTCGTGTGCTGGAGTGATGCTCAGATCTTGTTCAAGAGTGTGAGTCGTGCATGATGAAAACGATGATATCGAAGGTGATAAGCTCGGCACTATGATGATAGGCGTAGAGGAGAATGGAGGTTGAGGATGGTGGTAGTGGAGAAGATGAAGGTTAATGGAGGCAGCCAGAGGTAGTTACGGTGGCCGGAGAAATTGGTTATGGGGGCGGTTAAGGTGGTGAGGAGGTAGTTACAGAGGTGGTTAGGTTGGCGGGAAGGTTGCTAGGGAGAGGGAAGAGAGGAGAGTGATGAGAGTGTGAGAAGAAGTGTGAGAGTGAGAGTGTTTTTTCAGAATCGTCCCTGTAAGTGTGAGAGCTATGCAACTTTATTTATAGGGCATGCGTGGAAAGAGTAGTGAGGATTTCATGAGTGTGGGGCTTGAATGGGACTTCTAGCAAGTTCTTTTTCATTTTCTTTAGTGTGGGACTTTGATAGGCATGGATGTAGTGCAACCTTTTTCAAACTTAGTGAGCAAGTTTGTATATTTGTGGTAAGCCTTGTATCTCCTTTATGGAATCAATGAATGCATGGGCATTAATGGCTAGAGGTGGTGGTAATACATTTTAATGCATGTTGCAGCCTTATCCTTGCACCAGAGATTCAAACCAAGGCTTTGTCCCATGCATGCCCATATCCCTTACTTTGCTCATATATATCTCAAGCTATAGTTCACTATTTGATTCACCTTTGGGTTCACTGTAAAGAGGGCGCGTAATGGAACAATGTTGGTGTTTGAGATTCATTGAGATAAGGCTTGTACATGGAGTGAGGGGCTTGCAAACATGCTGGTTCAAAACACTTGAGTGCCTGGGCGTGTGACTTGAACTTGCGCCCTGGCCTTGGCAGAGATGCAGTTAGGTAGAGGAGTGACTTTGTGGCCTTGCAACTTCCCCCACACGTGTCTAAAAATGGTGATACTGGGCTCAATAGATAGAGGACAGGGCAAAGAGTGACTTAGAATCAACCTTGTTCAAGATAGTGGCTTGTGAAGGAAGAAAAAAGCATTGACATTTGGCACACCATGTGTTTGCTGAAATGCATGCGTGTGCTTTAAGAATCTGCCTTGGATGCCTGCAGGATTTGACCAGTGTTGGGGCACTACTTTGAAGGCTTGCATATCACTCAATACTTGTTCAATTGACCCAATTCTTGTTTCAATGGATAGAGGAGATGGCAAGGAAGAGAATGATACCAAGTTTGCATTCATATCACTTCTGTAGAGCTCAAAAGATGGCTGGAGATTTGGCCTGCCATGTGTTTGTGAAAATGCCAGGTCATGACCTGACTTGTGTCCTGGAATATGGCCTGGTTCAAATGAGTTTCCAGAACCTTCACACCACTTTAACTCTTCATACAAGCTTCAAATGAAAAAGTGTCCAACTACAAAGTTGTTCTCCTCCATGAGAGGAACAACTTTGATGTTGGAATTTTCTTCAAAAAATGCCATTTGCCACGTGTAATCCAGTGCTGAAGTGGACTACCCAACAAGATTTAAAGTTCCAAAATATTTTCTAAGTGTTGGAATTTTGCCTTTTTTACTATTTTTTCCAACTTTTGCTGAACTCCCGATTTTATCCATTCTTCGACTTTTCTCGATTAATTTTCCACCGAAAGTCAATATTTGAATAATTCTTCTGATTTTGACTCCAAAAGTCAACTGTTCTGATTTTTCCGACTATTGATGAAATTCCCGATTAAATCCCTTTCAGTCAATCCCAGTCAAACAAACACACCCACATAGTCAGTATGAGAAGCTTTTCACACATAGAAACCATTCCTGATTGAATGTTGACCAGAAAGTCAACTGGTTGACTTCGGTCAAAGAAAACCCTGATTTAGGGGACCAGATGACTTGCAAGCTTGTACCTTTCAATCAATGCCTTTAATTGAGACTGAGAAAAACCCTAAGCCAGGAGGGCTTCAAATGAACATAGATCCACATGATTATACCTCAGTCTCCTTATTCTCTGATCACAATTCTTTGCAACAGAGCTTTCTCTTGCTAGCCTTTGAATAGCACCAATGATATGAATGCATGAGTGTGAGTTATGACCTAAGTGATGTATGTACATGAATGCAAAACCTAAACCTAATGGATCATGATCAATCTTTGATCAAATGATGGTTATAACTTCAAATACTTGATGTTGACAAAAAGTCAGGAGTTTTGGCTGTATTTTGACTATAGTTGACTTTTAGGTCAAACTAGTCGATTGTTGATCATCTGAGCCATTGAGTGAGAAATCCTTGAAATTGATGCTTGCCTTTTGTCATGGAGATGCTTTGATACAGATGTGACACCTTGGGATCCATTTGAGGCCTCAGAGATTCAAAATTCTTTGATAAAATGCAAGCCCTAGTTTTGAATAGGAGAGAGTGATTTGAGAAAATCCTTGAACCTTGAATCATTGAAGATGAAATGAAGAGGGCAAATTTTGGGGTATGACAAGCGGGGCTCGAAACCGCGGTTTGCATACAAGAGCCTCAGGACGCACTCTACACCATCAGGCTAATTATCGCTTGCTGTTCGGATCATGGCCACTAAACAAAATAAGGGAAAACCAGTTATTTCGAAATTTGAAACGAAACGCGCGCGCTGGCCTTTGTCTCCCGCGTTTTTTAAAAGAGTTTTTACCAGGGATTTTAGCTACGGACGACGCTGTGGGTATACCATATAGCTACGGTTTCCATGCATAGCTATATACCTACAAATTTCAGAAATTGACAAATACGCAACATAAATTAATAATGAAAGCACATAACGATGCAAAATTGTTTCCTGGACACAGTGATACCCTTCATTTCGTTTAATTTTGCCAATATCGAGAAGCCCCAATTTGGAGTTCCAAAACCCTAGCCATTGTGGATCTCTCGTCCTGCAACAAAAATCCAATCAAACAGCCCAGATAGCTTGCAAACAATGTTATAAACACAATTATACATCCAAAATTAGTTTATGATGCGTCCATGAATGCATACGAGTTTGCAACGAAATTGAAACAAAACGTGAATAAAGGATACGCATTAGCGTGTTATGATTGATGATGATAACTTAGAACCCTTCAGTGATCACCGGGGAATTTTTCTGGATGCTTGGAATAGCCTGAATCTGATAAAAACTCGGTCTCTCCTTCCAACTTTGTCTACAGTTTTTTGAGCTTGGGAATAGGGTTCTGGTTCCAAAATTTTCATCCTTGAGCAATTGTTATCCTTGTGTATATATAGTAGAACAAATTAGGTTAACCAATTTGCATAAAATCTCTTTGAATCATGAAATTAAAAATCTATTGAAACTTTATTTCCAATCTTTCCAAAATTGGCCTAATTTCAATCTTCCTCTTCCAATCATGTGGAGCACGAAATTGCATCAATTGTAGGTCATTTGGATGATTAGATTTGCTTGGGAAATAAGACTAAAGTAAATCTTTTCACAATTTTCCATTTATTTGATTTAAATTGAATCTATAATGAATAAAAATCCACTAAAAATAAAATAAAAGTCCAATGGACGTGGAAATGAACTTGGAGGTTCTTAGTAACCTTAGAACCAAGTTTGGATCATAAAATGATAGGCCCATTTGCAAGAAAATCCAATTTGGTCCCTATTTGCATCATATACTTTACCAAAACATGACCAACTTTGCCAAAGCATATCTCCCTAAATTTTTAAGGTATGGAGGTGTTCTAAGACTTTTTGGAAATCTAAAGATGTCCTCTACAAGCCACTTTGGAGCCTTTTTTGCATTTGGAGATTTTATCTTGATGATATGGCTCCTGACAAAAAAAAGCTTTATGCGAGCTTCTAGAAGGACCTGTAATGTTTTGGCTCATATCTGTCAAATAATGCATTTCTAGGTCTTAGGCTCAACACCAAAGTTGTAGAGAATTGAATTTCCTTTAGATTGAGCTTTGGTTGGGGAATTTCTGATAAAGTATGAGAGACTTATGGCTAGTCAAAAGTCTGTTGACTTTTAGTCCAAAACCCAAAGTTAGAAACTTTAAGTTTTGGTGATTTCTGAGTTTTCCTTGATGAATCATGAACAAAACTTGATCAAGTGATGAATGTAACTTCTAAATGTTGATGTTGACCAAAAATCAGGAATTTTGACTGTAATTTGACCTTAGTTGACCTTCAGGTCAAACTGGTCGGATGTTGACCATTTGAGCAGTTGACTGGGCAATCTTGTTATCCAAGGCTTGAAACTTGGCATGGGGATTCTTTGAGGAATATGGGAAGCCATGAAGTCTATTTGATATCTTAGAAGTTACATATCCCTGATGAAAAGCAAAACCCACATTCAGAGGTACTTGTTTAGGAGAAGATATGCATGGTTCCTTCTTGTCTGGCTTTGAGCAATTGGAGATCTTTGAGTGTAAGGAGACTGTTTGTTTTAAAATATGGTGGGAAAATTTTTTGGATGACATTGTGATTATCGTTGTTGCTAGTTGTTATTATAACTATTGTTTGAAAGTGATGCTAATTATATGATCTGATCTAATATATTAATTATCGTACTTTTGTTTATATTATTCGATATCTCACCCCTTCTGAATGATGTATCCCTACCATTGGAAATGGACAGGTACTCAAGATAGCGGTGGATGTTTTGAAGTGATTTTATGAAGTCTTTAGTTGCTGTTAGTCAAGTTGGTGTCTTGCTCTGATACGTAGCACTCGGGATGGGATTTCGATTGTATTTGTTGTTCGATTGTTGTTGCTAATATGATAATTGTTGAATATCGAAGTTGAATAATAAGAATAAATTATTGTTGTTTTAAGTTGTTTTTAGTTGAATAACAGTTGATGAATAATTATAAGTTGATGTTTGATCAAGCTAAATAAAGTTGTGTATGAATTATAATATTAAAGTTGTAGATGCCGAATGCTATGTATCAAAGATAAATGAAATACAGGTTGTTTGTGGTTTTAAGTTGAAAATGTAATGCCTCATGTTTGATGTTTAAAAATTTTTGCACTCTGATTTTAATATAATTATTGGGTAGAAAATTGGGTGTTACATTAGTGGTATCAGAGCACGTGGGTCTGTCCGGCCAGTTGTCGAGTCGTAGTTAGTTAACAATCGAGCATTGTTAATTACTTTTATCTATTTGTTGTTTATGTTGTAGTGCTTAGTTGAGATGGCTGGTAGAAACGATGTTGCGATTGCTGCTGCTTTGGAGGCTATGGCTCAGGCTTTGGCAAATCAGCCAAATGCTGATTAGAATGCTGGATCTTGCAGTTTGGCGACTTTTCAAAGGGAGAATCCGTTGGTCTTCAAGGGTAAGCATGACCCTGATGGAGCGTTGGAATGGTTGAAGGAGATTGAGAGAATCTTCCGCGTGATGGACTGCACTCAAGCGCAGAAGGTTCGGTATGGAACTCATATGCTGGCAGTCGAAGCTGATGACTGGTGGCTAGAGACTCGTCAGAGATTAGAGGTGGTAGGTGAAGAGATCACTAGGGTTGTGTTCCGTAGAGAGTTTCTTATGAAGTATTATCCTGAAGATGTTCCGGGTAAGAAAGAGACTGAGTTCCTTGAGCTGAAACAGGGAAATATGTTAGTGACAAAGTATGCTGCAAAGTTCACTGAGTTGGCTAAGATCTACCTATATTATGATGGAGTAGGTTCTGATTTTTCAAAGTGCATCAAGTTTGAGAATGGATTGCGCTCTAAGATCAAGAAAGTTGTTGGGTATCAGAAGATTCGTATCTTTTCTGATTTGGTTGATAGTTGCAGAACTTTTAAAGAAGATCATAATACACATTACAAAATTGTCAAGGATAGGAGAGGCAAGTAGAACCGTAGCACACCTTATGATGCTCTAGTTGGAAAAGGTAAAGCAGATGTGGCTGATAGCAAGAGAACTAGTAGAGGAGAAGCTCTTGCTAGCGTCATTTGTTTCAATTACGGGAAACCTGGTCAAAAGAGTAATGCGTGCAACCTCGAGGTGAAGAAATGTTTTCGTTGGGGTAAGATGGGACATGCTATGTCAGATTGTAAGCATAGGGAAATTGTTTATTTTAACTTTAGTGAAGAAGGACACATTGGGAGTCAATGTCTGAAGCAAAACAAGACGCAATCTGGTGGAAAAGTGTTCGCGTTGGCGGGAAGTCAGACTGATGGAGGGAACGAGCACATTGGAGGTAATGTTTCGTTAGTATACTCCTTTCATAGTTATGTTTATGTTTGTGTTATCCATTGTTTGGGCTCTTGTTGTTAGTATAAAATAATTGGCGTGTATAAAATTAGTATGGTTGATTTGTTGAAGGGTAGTGACCAAAGAGTGGCAAGAACGAGAATTTGGAATCGGAGGAGTAAAGTGTGTAAGCATGGTTAAGTATGGTGATGTCGTATAGATTTTTTAGGACGAAAATATTCTAAGTGGGGGAGAGTTGTAACACCCGGAAATTTATTTAATTATTTAAATAAATTATTCAAGGATTTAATATGGAAATTCGATCGAATTTGGATTTATTAGGGATATTATAAGACGAGGAATTGGATTAATAGGATATATATATATATATATATATATATATATATATATATATATATATATATATTTGTGTGTGGGAGCGATTAAATTATATTATCGGATAAAGTCGAAAGATAAATAATATTAGAGTTATTATTTATTTTAGAAGTTATTAGATATTTTTGGTTGGATTTAATTATAGGTGTGAATTAGGAGTTAAGGGGTATTAGTTAGTAAAATTGAAACCTGAGTTTTAGAGAGTCCGATTATTCTATTAGGTTTTGTTAGGGTAGTGGTAGTTATCAAACCAAAACAAAAGAAACAGAAGGAGTCACGTAGCAGAAGGAAGAGGAAAAATAAGAGCTAAGGGTTTTGGTGCTAGCAGTCTGGAAATTGGGAGTTGCAGTGTTAGAGGTTCCAGTTACCGATCTATTTTCGAGCTCCATTCAAGCCAAAGGTAAGGGGTGGGGTTCTACTAATATAATCGATTGTATGATGGTTGTTATGTGGGATTTAGGGTTGTATGATTTTACTGCTAAATTGTGTTAATGTGCTGAATTGTGATTTCTGTGATTTTGTTGTGTATCGGTTGATCTGGATTTATAACTAAGTTGCTCTGTGGTTGATAATTGTTGGCATATGTTGTGTTGAATGGATTCTGGAATATATATTGGTGAATCAATGAAATTGTATTGGAAAAATTTAAAAGTGTATACGTAAAGGCTAAGAACTAGAATAAATAGCAACAAGTGGAGACGGAGGTCTCAAAGTGGATGACTTCCCCCCATATAGGAGACGGACGTCTCCCTAATTTCTTCTCCCTTTAGCATAGGAGAACGGCATCTCCAGGACATGGTAGGAGGAGGCGGGCGCCCCCCTTCCTTAAGGGGCCCCACCTCTTTGGTTTTTCCTCCTTTTTAAGATAAGATAAGTGCCTTTTTTGTTTTACAGTGTTTTTAGTGACCTTTAACATAATTAGGTGAATTTCTGTCATATGTGACAGGATTAATGTTAGATACCAGACGAATACACCTATGTAATAGATATCAGATGAATGAATTATGATAATTTAGTAGTGGTTTGGTTAGAAGGAGAAAATCAATAATTGGCAGAATAAATGTAACAGGAACAATTGTTAGTACCAGAAGTTATAATTTTGAAAGGAAATTAACAATGCATGAATGGCTTATAACAGTGGGGGTAGTTAATAGGAACGTATAGTAGAACAAATAGATTTCGTAGGAAAACAGAAATAGTATAAAAACAGTCGCGTAGGTGAAAAATAACGGTATAGTTAATTAACCGGAATTGAATGAAATTCGTCGGAGAGGTTCGTGTATATAATTAGATAACGTTGGTTGGTTGTTCTGTTGAATATTATATTGATTGTGTGAGTTGCAGGTACTATTGAAGTAAGTTGGTTTTGTCCCGAATTTGGACAAGGTTTGGTTGTAGGCTCAAATAGCCAAAGTGGAAAGCTGTTTAAGTTGTTGTTTCTGTTGTCGTTGTTTTGATTGCGTTGTGATATTGTTGATTTGATGTCGTTCATATTGTCGCATAACATTGCATTGCTTAAGTTGGCCTTGATGGCATTGATTAAGTTGGCCGTGATGGCACCCCGTTCAAGTTGTTGAAATGCCTCGATAAAATGGAATCTGTTTAATTTGGGAGTTTACTCCGATGGACCCACATGCATTTCATAGTCGAGTTTCATGTTGAGTTGTATTTTGACGTCGTAGTGATTGCTATGTTGCTTGGTTGATTTTTGTATCATGGTTGTTTCTATATGTGGTGAATATTGTATGATTCTATGTCTAATATATAAATTATCATACTTTTGCTTATACTTTTCGATATCTCACCCTTTTATTTGTTTTCGCCGTTTCCTTTCTATTGGTAACGTGCAGGTAACGTGGAGTAAAGATTTAGTAGCTTTTGGGAGTCGTTGCTCGGATACGTAGCACTCGGGGGAAATGAACGCTTGTTTTAATTTATGTTGTTATTTCTTTTAAAGTTGAATTCGGTTGTTATTTTGAGAATTTTGTTGTTGATTTAAGTTGTTGAAAGATGCTATGATTACTCGCAGTTTTAAGTTGATTTGTTTTCCGCTGCAGTTACTTAATTAAATTTGAATTATTGAAGACTAAATAATTGTTTAAGGTTCTTCTAATTATTATGTGCTATGTATCTGTTATAATTGAGTTATTTTTCCGTTGGTTTAAATGTTGAATGTAATACCTCAAGTTAAATCAAAATTTTGGAACTCTGATTTTAATATAATTGTTGGGTAGAAAATGGGGTGTTACACTCAGAACCATTATCAATGGGGAAGCAAAAGAACTGCAGTAGAGAAGTCTCAAAACCAAAGGCGGAATGTACGAAATTAGTAGCCTAGATAAAGTTAATGCTAAGGTAGATACCCTTACCCAAAAGATAGATAACTTGACCTTACCTGCCGCAGCCACCGTGGATGCAGTGACTCCAAAGTTCGAATTATGCGGAGTTCCTGGGCGCACTGCCTCCGAATGTCAAATCCTGGCAAGAGTCTCAGTCGATCAAGTTAACTACGCTTAAGGTAACCCATACTCCATTACCTATAATCCTGGCTGGAAAACTATCATAATTTCTTGTTAAAGAATAACAATGCTTTATTTGCATCAGGCTTAACACCTATTATTCTTCCAGGATATCAAAAACCCCGTGCAAACATTCCTAACATTCTTAGGAAGTCTAACCTCAAAATCATGATGGAAAACTTCATTGTTACTTGATAACACGAAAACGTATCGTATATTTAGCTTAATTTACATGTATTATTATCTTATTTTATTTCGATTTTACTACTTTATTTCGTATTATGCCGGTATTTCGTATTTGTTTCAGGTATTTAATAAATCAAGGCTTGCAAAGGAAATAATCAAATTAAGAAGCCAAAATGAAGAGAAAAACGCTAAAAGGATGGTTAATTGATGGGGCGTAAAAAGAAGAACTCAGGCCCATGATCCATGCAGCCCAAGACAAAGGAAGTGATGCACGTGAAGAGTGGCACACTGAAGGCCATGCCGTCAGTCACACACTCCCCCTTCCGATCGGCACCCCTTTGATATTTTAGTGTGTGATGTGAGTCATACACTCACACCCAGAAGGAAACGTTCGTCAGCCCTTTTTTCTCTCCGCCTATTTTTCCTCCGTAAAGCAAGCTACTGAGACGAAACAATTTAAATTCAAGAACCTAAAGCAACTCTATAAATACCCAACAAGAAGAATTGAAAGGGTTACGAAGTTTTACCCTACTGCCGTCATTTACATTCTCTACAATTCAATTTTCAGTTCAAGTCTTCTTCCCAAACCAATTTTTCTGCAATAGATTTCCACACCGGAAATACTATTGCATCTTAATTTCTTTTTAAGCTTCAGAATTCGTTTTTAGTTTTAGGAATAGATTTAGTTTCAACATTTATTTCCAATTCAGGATTCAATATTTGGTACTACAAGATACTTTTAGTTCTGCAATTTAATTTAGGTTAATTTATCAGCATTAATTATTGTTTACCGTTTATGTTATATTGTCGATTTATGTCCGGAGTAATATTTACCTGTTATATCTGTTCTATTTCGTCAATTAAAATAATGTCTGGCTAAATATTTATTACTGGTATGTAAGGTCATATAACTGATGGAATCTAGTAATGCTTTCGACGTAATTTATTAACAAAAATTTATTTATCTAGTTATAATTTCTAATGCTTAATTAAACCGTTTTGTAACGAGAGTTAAAAACGATAGAAGTTAGGATCAATAAAAACGAGAGTTTGAGGTTTTAACTAGACAGTAGGAATTATGCATTAACCTTAAATACAGCGAGAGCGCTTGAAGGTTAATTAGTCTTCATTTGTTTTCAAAAATTATTTTAAACTTTAATTGATACAGCGAGAGCGCTCACATAGGTTTAATAATGAGATCATAATCAATAAACACGAGAGTGTGAGAGGAAGGTTTTTAAACTAATGATTTCTACAAAAAAGTATTTTTAAATTATGATTCGCGTCGATAGTTTACTAGATCCCCGACGTCAGACCATCACATACCGGTATAATTCCCTCTTGATTTAAATTAATTATATTTCATTATTTTTCCCGTCTGATCCTAATCAATCAAATATTAGCCTTAGATTTACGTAGTAACGATTAACTACATTAGGTCGATTCTTAGTCCTTTGGGTTCGATATATTTTAAAACTACACGATAGACTGTGCACTTGCAGTCATAATCACAGACATACCCACTCTGTCGCGATCAAGTTTTTGGCGCCGTTGCCGGGGAACTAATTTAGTCGATATTGTAATTAACTGTTATGTTGTAGAGACTAAGGCAAACTCAAATTACTCTAATTCCCTTTGTGCATGCCAAGTACTCGCTCTCAAAGTGAATACTTAATGCTGTCAATTCCCGAACCGGAGCGTTCTATCACTGTATCACGTCTATTACGACGAACTCGCACTCTTGTTCCTAATCCTACTTCTGAACCAATTGAAGAATCAACCATGGGAGAACAGCCGCATCCTATCAAGTCTTACGCCACTCCTTCGCAAGCTGAACCACACAATAGCATTGCTGCTCCTGCTATTGAGGCGAATAATTTCGAGTTGAAGCCATCTTTATTGTCGGCAGTACAACAAAATAAATTTTCTGGGAATCCGACGGAAGACCCTAATCTTCATTTGTCAGTGTTCTAGCAATACGCAGACATTGTAAAGGCGAATAATGTCAGTTCGGAAGCTATCTGACTACGCCTTTTTCCTTTTTCACTGAGGGATAGAGCTAGAGCTTGGCTCCAGTCTTTACCCACAAATTCTGTCACTACCTGGAATGAACTCAAGAAAGTCTTCCTGGCACGATATATTCCACCTAGTAAGACCGCCATGCTAAGAGCCCGGATCAATGGGTTTAGACAAAAAGACAACGAGTCTCTATTCAAAGCGTGGGTGAGATACAAGGACATGCTGAGACTCTGTCCATATCACGGATTAGAAGAATGGTTAATTATCCATACCTTCTACAATGGTCTCCTCTACAACACGAGACTTACAATTGACGCCGTCGCGAGTGGCGCACTGATGGACAAAGCGTATGCCGATGCCTATGCACTTATCGAAAGTATGGCTCAAAATCATTATCAATGGGGAAGCGAGAGAGCTCTGTCAGAGAGAACTTCTTGAGAGAAATCTTGAACGAAGAGTGGTGTGTACGAGATAAGTAGCCTCGACCGTGTTAACGCCAAAGTCGATGCCCTAACTCAGAAGATCGAAAACCTGACCGTAGCATCTATAGCCGCCGCTGCTGCTGTTTCCCCCAAATGCGAAATATGTGGGATGTCTGAACATGCTGCCCCCAAGTGCCATCTTTTGGCAGGAGTTTCCCCCGAACCAGTAAACTATGCTCAAGGAAACCCTTACTCGAACACATATAACCCAGGATGGAAAAGTCACCCTAATTTCTCGTATAAGAACAATAATGCCTTATATGCGCCTGGCCAAGCACCTAGTATACCACTTGGATATCAAAAGGCACCCTTAGCTGATCCTAACGTCCCTAGGAAATCTAACCTAGAATTAATGATGGAAAATTTCATTGCCACTCAAACTCAGACTAGTAAGGATTTCCTAAACCAAAACATACACACCAATGAGAAAATCAAACAGTTAGCGACTAAAGTAGACGCGTTGGCCACTCACAACAAGATGCTTGAAACACAAATCTCTCAAGTGGCACAACAACAAGCACCTACTGCCGCACCTGCCGGGACGTTTCCTGGACATCCACAACCGAATCCAAAAGGACATGCTCATGCTATTATTCTGCGAAGTGGTAGAGAGATGGACGAATCAACTGACCCTAGGCTTAAAAACCCTGCTATGTTCCAAAGCCCTAGTAAAGCAACTGAGGAGGAAAGTGGACCCAAAGATAAATCAAGTAACCCAAAAGAGAAAGAGGACAAGGAAGGTGAGACGGAGGAAAAAGAAGCGCCATATGTACCTCCACCACCCTATAAACCATCTATCTCGTACCCTCAAAGATTCGAAAAATCTAAAAGCATAAGGCAGTTTAAGAAATTTGTCGAGCTTCTTAAACAGTTGAACATTAAAATTCCTTTTACAGAAGCTATTACACAAATGCCCTCATATGCTAAATTCCTAAAAGAAATCCTATCGAATAAGAAAAAGATAGAAGACAATGAGACAGTAACACTCACTGCCGAATGTACTGCGATAATTCAAAATAAAATGCCACCTAAGCTGAAAGACCCAGGGAGTTTCTCCATACCTTGCAATATAGGAAAATTTGTCATAGATAAAGCTCTGTGCGACTTAGGAGCTAGTATTAGCCTAATGCCTTTGTCCATTTGCGAGAAACTTAACATGGGAGACCTAAGACCAACCAAGATGTCAGTACAACTTGCAAACCGTTCTGTAAAGTATCCTGTAGGTGTTCTTGAAAACGTACCCGTGCGCATCGGACAATTTTACATCCCTACGGATTTCATAATTATGGACATAAAGGAAGACGTCAATACCCCTATAATCTTAGGAAGACCGTTTCTGGCCACAGCTGGCGCTATTATAGACATAAAGAAAGGCAAGTTGACATTCGAAGTAGGTGAAGAGAAAGTCGAATTTATTCTAACACAATTCCTTCAAGCCCCAGCTAAAGAAGATACATGCTATCTGGTGGACGTTATTGATGAATGTGTAAGAGAGATAGGATTATCAGAAGAATCTTACTCTAAAGTTATAAAGATTCCAATGCCCTTGATTTTCGAAGATGACAATTGGCGTTCGAAATATCGAGACGATAGCTTAAGAGGATGCTTAGCTTTAACACCCAACCATATGCCTTGCCCTAAGAAACCAACCTTGGACCTTAAACCATTACCCAAGACTCTTAAATATGAATTCCTAGACAATGAGCTCAAAAGACCAGTAATAGTCAACGCAGAGCTAGGAGGAACAGAGACTGAAAAAATGTTACAAGTGTTAAAAAAATACCCATCTGCTTTAGGATATAACATTTCCGATCTAAAAGGAATAAGTCCTTCCATATGTATGCATCGCGTCATGTTGGAAGAAGATTGCAAGGTCTCTAGGGAACATCAAAGGAGGATCAACCCTATCCTGAGCACAGTAGTTAAAGATGAAGTTACCAAACTTCTAAATGCAGGAATTTTATATCGAAACTCTGATAGTCAGTGGGTAAGTCCGGTCTATTGCGTACCAAAGAAAGGAGGCAGAACAGTTACCGTAAACAAGTCAGGCGAATCTATCGCTGAATGAGTGGTGACTGGTGCGAGGATGTGTATTGACTATCGTAAATTGAACAAAGCCACGAGGAAAGACCATTTCCCTCTTCCCTTTATTGACTAAATGCTCGAACGATTAGCAAAACACTCTTATTACTGCTACCTGGATGGTTACTCAGGATTCTTTCAAATCCCAATAAACCCTGATGACCAAGAGAAAACAACCTTCACGCGCCCTTATGGAACATTCGCCTATAGACGAATGTCGTTTGGATTATGTAATGCCCCTGCAACATTTCAGAGCTGCATGATGTCAATTTTCACTGACTACATAGACAACATCATGGAAGTCTTTATGGACGACTTCTCTGTGTGTGGGGAGGATTTCGAAGGATGTCTTTCAAATCTATAAAAAGTATTGGACAGATGTGTACAAGTTAACCTCGTCCTAAACTGGGAGAAGTGTCACTTTATGGTTAAACAAGGGATTGTACTCAGACATGTCGTCTCCGAAAGAGGGATTGAAGTTGATAACACAAAGACTGAAGTAATAGAGAACCTCCAATCCCCAAAAATAGTTAGAGAAATACAGAGCTTTTTAGGACACGCAGGTTTCTACAGAAGATTTATAAAAGACTTTTCGAAGATCTCTAAACCTCTGACCAACCTCTTAATGAAAGACGTCGAGTTTAATTTCAACGATGAATGTTTAGAAGCCTTTGAAATACTAAAGGCAGCCCTTATATCTGCACTCATAATGCAACCACCCGATTGGAGGTTACCATTTGAAATTATGTGTGTAGCGGGGAAAATCTGAGATTAAATCCATGGAATTGACTCGACTCAATATTTCAGTGAAAGTCGCCACCGCGCTTTATTGTTTGCAAAGGAAATGGGAAAAGAACGAAATAAAACCCAAAGTTTGTTTTTAAAACAAAAAGAGATCTTAGGTATGGGTGTTGATTATACAAGGGGAAGGTTTTAAGCACCCCTCGTATATGTGGTACTCCACAGGAACCTTTTTGAAAATCTGTGTCGTGTGTGTGCTAAAAAAAAGAGGTTTGTTTGAATTTTAAAATAAGCTCGGCAAGACGTTAAGCCTTGTGCCTACATACCTACTTGGTGCAATGGAGAAGTCAGAGCTAATGTAGTTCCGCTTAAAAGGGAAAAAACGGGTTTTAAAGGAATAAACACTGAAAATTCTGGTATGACAGACTCGGATGTCAATCCCGATGTCAAGACATATGATCTGTTTTTAATGTAGCACAGGCAGAATAGAAGGATCCCCCATTATTTAATTACTCTTAGAATAGAGTCAATGAGACCTGGGATCACACACGTTCAGTATACATAACCAGATTATAATTTTTACATGGTGATGTGTAGGAACAACTAACACTTCTGAACCTGATGTTATAGACAAAGTCATAACATTCATAACTGAACAAACAATGCAGAAGATAAATATCACAGTTAATTGTTAACCCAGTTCAGTCTAAATACCTACTCTGGGGGCTACCAAGCTAAGAAGAAGATTCCACTATCAGTAGTGCTATTTTATATAAACAACCTCTGGTTTACAGATAAACAACCTCTGGTTTACCTAGTCACTACCCAATGCAACCTTTATCTCAGAACTCCATCCAAGATAAGAAAACATCTGCTCACTCCCTGGTGATACCTAATTGTTACAACCCTGCAACAACTATTTACACAATTAACAATGAACACATACTTGATCTTACTTCACAGCTTCAATAAAGTTTACAATACTCAACTCTTACCTACAGGTTTCGAGTGAGGACAATCACTTCTCTAACCTACAGGTTTCGAGAAGGACATGGCAGCCATCCCACAACCTGGGTGGTCTACCTATAGAAACCCTAATGACTACATCGTTAAAAACCAGGTTTTCTATTTCAAAATAGGTTACAAAGTTTCCTATTTATAACCTGATCCCAAATTGGATTTGGGCTTACAAATCGCAGCACTTTGTTGTTATAGTTATGCAGAAAATATTCTGCTACAAATAAGGTCTTTCAATCATGAGTTTCTTAAATTAGAAACTGATGAATCTTCAATCTTCTGATATGATTCTTCCTGAATCTTCAATCTTTTGATCAGATTCCTCAATTATTCTTTTGACCTTTAAATATGCGCCACATAGGATTACATAATATTCATATAGAATATTCTGTATCAGTTAAGTACAAACTGAATCTTCCTTCCAGTTCTGCAAGTACAAACTGAATCTTCACATCAATATTATGTTCTACTGCTATTATGTTTTAGCCAACATAGATGCCAATCAGCCAATAAAAGCACTAACAAACACTTTATCGTCGTCGGAGAGAATACTCAGCCATTGATCTCGAGCATGAGAACAAATGAGTTTTTTGCATCGCAAATGAAAGAAGGGCTCCAACTCCGATGGAAATCAACGAGTATGCCACTAGCTCTCTCACACAGAAAAGATATCATTATATCAATCAATTTCAAAATCGTGGGGTATCGCAACTCACTACAACAATTAATCATGTCTAAACTTTTTTGAAAGAAAGCCACTAAGGGCAAAAGATATTTTTAAATAAAAGGTTTTAAAAGAGATTACAAACATAAGAAGATTTTTGAAAAAGGGAGAAGATTTTGAAAATCTAAGAAGGGGAGGAGATGAAGAGGCTAACCTAGTGCGTAAAATAAAAACTAAGGAAAGAAACGGTCTAACCGAAATAAGAAGCCAACACTTGACATTATGTGTCAAGGTAGATTTCCCATCCTTTGGAATATCAATACTAAACCAACACATTATCACTTGGGGATCCAGATGAACTTATTATCTTTAGCACCACTTTGCATTAAGCACATTAAAATTTTGACGAAAATCGAGCAGAGTAACGGCTGTTTTCAGATAAAATCCTTATCATAATGCCTTGGAATTAACCATCAAGTGCTTTCAAGGAAATAACTGCACACAAAAACAGACAATAATCCAATGCCAGACAGACAGAATAACAACAGAGTAACAACAGAATAATAGGGTCCAGAGGTATTAAGTCCAAAAGTCCAAATCTCCAAAAATGCTCGGGATAGTAACCAATAGTCCATAGGGCCTTAAGGATTTTATTTTTTTATTTTTTTGTTGTTTATTAATGTTTTAGCACAAAAATAGAGTATGGTCCAAGTGGACAAAAATAAAATAGCGGAAACATAAACAAAACGTCTAAATGGACAAAGAGAAAATAGCGGAATATAAACGTCCAAATGGACAAAGAGAAAATGGCAGAAACATAAACATGATGAAATGATAAAATAAAGTAATAAAGCGAAAAATAAAGAGCGGTATAATAAAGTGCGGAAATTAAAGTCAATTGTTAGATGTTAAAGATAACCATCTTGAAACTTGTCAAGTATGTTATCAAAGTTAGTAATAAAGATCGATGGTGAGTGAAGGATGTTCTCGGATTTAAATTCAATGGAAATTTATCAGAAGCTTGATAAAATCATAGCGACTACACGATAAACTTCTTGTGGTGTCGTTTTTTTTACCTCCTCATTTCACTTGGGAGGACGGCACGCTAGACCCTTCACGCGAAATTTGGAAGGAGAGAAGCGCCCTTCTGGGATGAATTTTATTTCAGTTCTTCCTATGATAGCACACAAAATTTTTAAGTATCCTATGAGGAGGAAGGGGAAAAAGATCTCAAATAAACCCTAGGAGTTTGCTAAGTGTGGGGATTCACCTAGACTAGAAATTCTAGAGTCCGGGAGGTCGTTTATACATAGGGAAGGTTTTAAGCACCCTACATATCCGTAGTACTCTACGGGAACCTTCTATGTATCTATGTGTTTGTGTTTGCTGCTAATTGATTGGGAAAGTTTCTCCTTTGTGTTAGGAGGGAAATTGAATTGATTTGAAATGGATTGACTGTTTTTGGTTTTTGATTAGCTCGCTGAGATTCCTTGTGAATCTCATGCTACATATCCCTAATGGAAGTCAGAGCTTTTTGTAGTTCGGGGAACTAATTAGGAAATTAATTGTTTTTGGGTGCCTTGCTTGAAGCTCAAGGTTGAAGCTTGAATTAAATCTCTGTTTATAGTAAAGAGACATGAAATCATCTTTACAGAGAGATATTTCTACTATTCCACCACAAACATCTAAAGTGACAGAAAAGCTGAGTTTGTTTCATAAGAGAGGGACCTTACTTGGATGTACAAGTATGCCAGTCGCGTGTCTCTTGAATGAAAGATTCTCGACGAAATTAGGGAAAGTTAAACAAGTCTGGGGATGTGCCAGAGCATGCCTTTCAGTGTCCTAAATGGGAGAATGTTTGAAATGATTGTTTGTTTGTTTGTTAGTTTAAATATGGTGAGATAGGAGAAATATCCCTCTATAAAGATAAGCTATGTCTATCTACTATTTGAAAGTTTTGATTTTAGCTGGCTTGTATGAGGCCCAAGCTTGGGGCTTAAAAGGGTTTCCTTTTATTGACTCTGGGAGATGACTCCATTGGGAATTGACTTTTGAATGATTTTTGTGTTCTGTATAAAGCCCAGAATTGAGGCTGACTCTAGTTGGAGAGTGTTTATTTTTGTTTTTGATTGAAAGGTTTATTTAGTGTTCTGTACAAAGCCCAAAATTGTGGCTGACTCTACCTAGGGAGACTCTATTTGGTGCCTTGTACAAAGCCCAAGGTTGGGGCTGACTCTAGCTAGGGAAGACTCTATTTTTTGCCTTGTATGAAGCCCAAGGTTGTGGCTGACTATTGAAGAAACTGAGTATGGATGACTCTATTTTGTGTGCCTTGTACAAAGCCCAAGGTTATGGCTGACTCTCTAGGGAAAAGATCCTGAAGGTTAGGAATCTTTTCGCACATGGAATGATGTTTATCTGTCTTGTACAAAGCCCAAGGTTGTGGCTACTTGATGGGGAAGGACTTATTGGGGATACTCTATTATCTGCCTTGTACAAAGCCCAAGGTTGTGGCTGACTCTGGATAGGGAAATACCTATAAGTAGGATTTTGACTCTAAGGGGAGTATGTGCCTTGTACAAAGCCCAAGGTTGAGGCTGACTCTAAATGGGGAAAGATCTACCAGTGTGGGATCTTTAGACTCAGAGGGGATTTTTGACTCTATTGAGGATTACTCTATTGTTTAGAGACTAAAGGTTGACCCTTCTGGGGATTGGGCTTTTGTTAAGCAGGGATTGATGAATGAAAGACCTAGGTTTGAAGATTCACTCTCTTGGGGAATTTGTTTGAGTGATTGACCCAGACTCTATTGAGGAGTTTTGAAGGTTTTGGAGATGATTTTTGGAAGCTAACCCTTTCCATGGAATTTGGATTTGAAGGATTGATTTTGGAGGCTGACCCTTTCCAGGGGTTTACTCTGTTGGAGAATTTATCTTTTGAAAGTTGAATTTTTGGAGGCTGACCCTTTCCAGGGGTTTTTGTTAAGATGAAGGAATTACTGGAGGCTAACCCTTTCCATGGAATTTGGATTAAGAAATGGAGGAATGTTGGAGGCTAACCCTTTCCAGGGAATTTGGATTAAGTGTTTTATACTTCTTTTTCAAAGCCCAAGATTAAGGCTAACTTGACTTAGGATAGACAGATGTGGAGCCTAGACTCTGCTAAGGAGGAAAATTAATGGAGATTTGAAGATAAAGGTGACAGAGACTGTCCATGTCTCTCATTCCAAAAGGTGAACTCAATACTGAGATTGAGACATTCTTAGCTTGTTTAAAGTCTGGTTTAAAGAGTAGAAGAATCTCACCAGGGTAGGCTAAAAGGTGACTAAAGACCTGTTCCTATGTTTATAAGAAACCTGATGGATCCTTGTATACAAGCTCAAGAGGAAGTTGGGAATGCTTTTAAGAAGCCTGTGGGTCCTTGTATTGTAAACCCAAGAGGAGGCTAATCGAGGGTCATCGAGGGTCCTTGTTATAGCACAAGAGAAAGCTATGTGGTTTTGAACTTACTTTGGCTCTAAGCAAATACGTAAGAGGTTTCACCGGAAATAATTCCTCTTGGGTGGATGTATCCTATTTTGGTTCTAAGGCTTTTTTCAAGATGTTTCACCGGGAATAATTCATCTTGAGGTTTGAACTAAAGATCTCTAATTAGGAAAAGCCTTCACCGGGAAGACATTCTCAATCCTAGGCCATAGTCTTATAATATATATATATATATATATATATATATATATATATATATATATATATATATATATATATATATATATATATATATATATAGATATATATATATATAAATATATATATATATAGATATATATATATATATATATATATATATATATATATATATAGTTTATCTCTCCTAAGTACAACCTTAGGAGAGATAAACTATATATATATATACAATTTATATTTGACATTAATTTAAATGAAAGCTTATAAGTGGAAATCTATAAAGCCTAACCTGGATGGAGTGGAGGCCTGTGAAGATGTATGTACAAAGCCTTACCAGTAGCTTGGTTGTTTATTGGCAACAGTTTAATGTTTATTATAAACAGTTTAATGTTTTTGTTTTAAAAACAAAAGAAGTGAAGATGGACACTAGGTCACATAGGTATCTGAAGAGTTTCACCGGGAATAATGCCCTTCAAATACCAGAAGAATGTTTTGAAAACAGATGAGGAGATTTTGTAAAGAAAGACAGTTTTGAAAACAAACTATGAAAAGAAAGAAGGTGTTGGGTCTTACACTCTATTAGAGGCCCAGAAGATTTGATTTACTGGTTATGAAAAAACAATTGAATGATGGTTTGAAATAATACAAGGTTTTGTTGTCTGAAAACCTCGATCGTTTGTTTAATTGGAGATTGAAAAAAATTTTGAAAATTGACAAAAGTCAACTTACTTATGATAAAGACAAAGCCTATATCTAATTAAGAACTAAATGATTAGGGTTTTATCACAAAAAATATTTTTAAGAGATTAGGTTTTGAAAATCAAGAGAAAACTATATTTTTAAAGTATTAAAACATACTTAAAACATATGACATTAAACCTAATTAAAATATATTAAAATAATTTATTTTTTTGTGATTTTTTTAGATATTCTCAAAATAGATATATTAAATGAGAAGTGTGTGAAAAATCAAGTGAAAATGATTTAATTTGATAGGTGAATTAATTAGTTGAAGTTGTGAAGAAATTGAATGGGAAAAGTGATAAAAAATAAGGTTTTGTCTCCCAAAGGGCTTGAACTCACGCCCTCTAAGTCACCACTCAAAACACTTACCATCTGGACCACGAGCGTAGCTTGTTAGACAAACACCTTCAGTTCATTATATTTGAAAACTAGTGCATAAAGGAGCAAAATATAAAATGAACAAAACAAAAGGTCTAAGGGGGGGTTCGAACCCCAGACCATGGGCAAGAGAGACTTTGGACGCGCGCTGTAACCATTGTGACACTACGATGAATTCGTATGTGACACGCCTATCATTCAAAATAAAATAAACTCATTCCTGAGAAATTTGAAAAATGGCGCCACCATCTTCATCTTCAACCTCAAGCTTCAAAAATTTGAATTTGCTATCTCCTTCGTTTCTCAACCAAACTTAAAGATGTAAACATGGATTTTGCTCGTTTTTGAACAAGGATCATGATGGTGTCCTTTGATTTTATTTATTTTCAGTGTAATTCAAAATTTGCACGCATGAACACTAAGAACCCTAAAACTGAAATATAACATGAAATACTCTATATGCATGATATGATGCAATTGACTGACGGTTAATTATCCTCTCAGGTGCAGAAAGTTGTTGGTATAACAAGTTTGGATTTATGAAGCATGAATCATAGAGTTTGAAGCTTATGAAACTTACCTCTGAAATGGAGATCGAGCTCTGATCAAAGTGTGTTACAGAGCTGTTGTAGCGATCCAAATAGCTTCAGTGATCCCCCAGGAAGGTGTTGAGATGCTTAGCTTGGGTTAGAACTCCCCAGAATCTCTTGCTCGACCTCAACTGATGTAGCACCAAGTTAGAGGTAAAGATGATGATTCTCCATGTACAGAAGTGTTCCAGGTGTTTGGATCACTTCTAAATACCTCCCTTGATGTGTTTGAATACTTACTTTCAAAGGAAGAGCTCTGGTTTGAAGAATCCGAGTCTTCTTGCCAAAGAGCCTTTGAAAAACCTAAGTATGAGGGAGGAAGAGACAAAGCAAGATTTCTATTGCTTTGGTGTGTCTAATTACTGAGGTATGCTCTTCTATTAATAGGCAAAGAGTTCAGTGTATTTGCAGAGAGTGAGCTTTGCTTAATGAGGTTAACATGGTTTCTTGGTTATGAAGGAATTTCAAAAATATCCAAAATGCAATGATGGAAATTTTGATTCCACTTGATCAAACCCTTAGCCATCGATTTTGTGTGATCTTAGGGGACAATTCTGTTGCAGAAGTGAACTCTAATTGGCTTAGGAGAAGAGTCTTTGGTGATTCATCAAGATTCCAAATTTTGTAATGATTACTTAATCACATGGCATTGAATTCTTGCAACTTGGCCAAAAATGATGAAATAGTGCATTCGATTCCTTTAAATCTCTTCTGATATCTCAAAGATGAGGACGCATCAATTGGTAGAGGCTTGCAAAATTCAAATTTGGACATCACCAATAATTTCACTTCAAAGACCCATACATCGATCAACCATATCTCTTAGCTCATAATGAATTTGAAGATGGTTGACCACAATTTGAAAATCCCTTGACATGTAATTTAATTCATTAGTTTGGTGTTTGCCCAAAATCCTTAGGGAAATTAATGAAAAAGTCCCATAAAGTTTGAAGAAAACTAGGGTTTCTTTGCTAGTTTTGTGAAGGCAGTCACTTTGAAGCTCTATATCTCTCCAATGGTTGATTTCTAGCCAAATAATTACTTGTGACAAAGTTGTTCGTTGGATCAAAATCTACAACTTTAGTGTTGGGAGTTTTTTGAGTTGTGTAGGCGAAACTTTGAGATATTCCCTTCCAAAGTTTTGAAAAAAAGACCTTTAAACACAGAAAAATTTCTAAGTATGAAAAGTCAATCTTTGACTTTTTTATTCTTGATTGATTTTCTTGATTTTTCTTGGTCAAATGACTTTAATAATCATATATTGATGATATTGATCCTTAAAAGTCATGTCTTGACCCAAAACCCTAAAAGTCAAAGGTGATCTTCTATAGTTGACTTTTTTAGATGAAGTGAAATCTTGGACCTTTGTGATGAATCAAGCTCTCCTCCTCAAATGAATGGTATGAATGGACATATTGAGGTAATAGAGATTCTTGAGCCATGTTTTGAGTTATGGATCCATGTCCTGATTAAAAGTCAACTATCTAGGTGAATTAGGTCAAAAAACCCTAATTGTAGACCAGATGAAATTAATGACTGTAGATCTTGAATTGAGGTACAATGCCCAATGGATATTGTCATATGGATCATTTGAAGATGATTGAACCCTTTGAGTGATGTCTTGTAGCTTTTTAGGGTTTCCCAAATGTGGTCCCTTATTTCAGTCCTTGATGGGCTCAAAACCCTAGTCTGGTGACCTGAGCAAACCTGAATCCTGATGACTGGTGTCTAATCAATGTGGTCCCTTATTTGAAGATGACTTGTGATTTCATTAGAGGTTATTCTCTTATTGATTGATCCTTTGCCTGAGCTCCTTTGTCCTTGAACATCCTCGATTAAGTACCAGATAAACAGGTGACTGCTCTGAGTACCTGTCTTGAGTTTGATGAAATGTCTGGAGGTGTGACATCACAGGGGGGTCAAAATTAGGGTATGACAGATACCCCTATTTAAGTTTCTTTCATCTGGAGGGAGAAAGATTGACATCTTGATCTCCTCTGAGCGAAAGAGACTTAAATACCAAAGAATGCCCGAATTTCGGGCGTTCCCGAGATGTTGCAGTGATAATGAAATGTTCATGCATTAATTGATCCTGTTGTCGCACTCGGTGGGGGATAGGGAGACAAACTCCTGTAGAAATGTGCTTATGTGGATTCCGATGACTGGACGGAAATGTAGAATGCACGATTTATTTTCATTGACTAAGTGTTAATGCTTAGAAAAAGGTAAACAACCTTCCCTCGTTTCGGATGTCGGATCGCGAAACTGGTCTCAGTTTGTGATAACCTCCCCTCGTTCCGGATGTCTAATCGCGAAACTGGTATCAGTCATAATGATGTAAACAACCTCCCCTCGTTTCGGATGTCTGATCGTGAAACTGGTTTCTGTTGTGATAACCTCCCCTCGTTTCGGATGTCTGATCGTGAAACTGGTCTCAGTTATAATGATGTAAACAACCTCCTCTCATTTCGGATGTTTGATCGCGAAACTGATCTTAGTTGTAATTACCTCCCCTCGTTTCAGATGTCTGATCGCGAAACTGGTCTCAATTATAATGATGTAAATAACCTCCCCTCGTTTTCGGATGTCTGAT
The DNA here is from genome assembly GCF_029867415.1 of Vicia villosa. Classification (NCBI taxonomy): domain Eukaryota; kingdom Viridiplantae; phylum Streptophyta; class Magnoliopsida; order Fabales; family Fabaceae; genus Vicia; species Vicia villosa. Next base: position 32,435,566 of record NC_081186.1, read on the forward strand.
CGCGAAACTAGTCTCTATTGTGATAACCTCCCCTCGTTTCGGATGTCTGATCGCGAAACTGGTCTCAGTTATAATGATGTAAACAACCTCCCCTCGTTTCAGATGTCTGATCGCGAAACTGGTCTCAGTTGTGATAACCTCCCCTCGTTTTGGATGTCTGATCGCGAAACTGGTCTTAGTTATAATGATGTAAACAACCTCCCCTCGTTTTGGATGTCTGATCGCGAAACTGGCCTCAGTCATAATGATGTAAACAACCTCCCCTCGTTTCGGATGTCTGATCGCAAAACTAGTCTCAGTTGTGATAACCTCCCCTCGTTCCGGATGTCTGATCGCGAAACTGGTCTCAATCATAATGATGTAAACAAAATCCCCTCGTTTCAGATGTCTGATCGCGAAACTGGTCTCAGTTGTGATAACCTCCCCTCGTTTCGGATGTCTGATCGCGAAACTGGTCCTAATTATAATGATGTAAACAACCTCCCCTCGTTTCGGATGTCTGATCGCGAAATTGGTCTCAGTTGTGATTTTGGACGATATCTCAGATAAAGAGAAAATCTCCAAGGGTTTGTTTCCTCATCAAACTTCTCACCAGTGTTTGTTGGAGAGAAACTTTATCATACTTTTCTTCAATGTGATATCTTCGAAGGAATGTCATATGATCTTGCGTACTTTTGAGGAGCTAATGACTGTGCTTGAAAGCGGATGAACTGTCTTCGGGACAAAAACTTCCATTTGTCAACTCTGATGGAGATAAACATCTTGGAAGCATACAAACTATTTCTTCCAAAGAAACTGCCATTCATTGATTCCTTGGGTATTAAACAGACAAACTGTCTTTTTCGAGAAGGACTACCATTTGTCGACTGCTAGGGGAACAAAAAGTGAACAAACTGTCCTTTTTGAAGAAGACTGCCATTTGCCAACTTTGTTGAGGAGTCCGAACTATCTTCTTGAAGAAGACTGCCATTCATTGACTCCGTTGGGGAGTTGATAAACTTTTTACCAGGAGGAAAACTGCCATTTTCCAACTCTTTGGAGATTTAAGCAACAGGCCAACTGTCCTTCTGAGGAAAATTTCCATTTGTCAAGTTTGCGGAGGAATCTTTAAGCGAAACGGACTATCTTCTTGAAGAAGATTGCCGCTCATTGGCTCTGTGGGGAAACTCAAAAAGTGGACAAACTTTATCCTTGGAGAAGATTGCTAACTATCGATCTGCCGGAGAATCTCGGCTGGGGAATCCCAAAAGTGAACAAACTATCTTTTTTTAAAAAGATCGCCGTTTGTTAACTCGCTCGGGAGTAACAACGAAAGTGAACAAACTAACTCCTTGAGGGAGATCACCATTTGCTGACTTGCTAGGGACTTCCAAAAGTAAACAAACTATCTTCTTGAGGAAGACTACCATTTGTTAACCTGTTTGGGGAAATCCCGGGGTATGAACTGTCTCCTTGAAGAAGACTGCCCTTTGTTAACTTGCCGAGAAACTCGAATTGAGGTCCAAGTGACTCGGGCAGTAATAGGATCAAAGCCTAACTAGACAATGCTGACTATGCAGTCATATGATATGATGCGTGAAGCCTGTATGAATGTTATGATGATTATAAAATGTAAAGTGAATGTGAATAGAATTGTCGAGGATGTGAAATCCTGAGGTACGACTTGAGTTTTTGTTGATCAGAAGATGTCTTCCTCTTGTAGTTTATACTCCGTCGGGGATACCGGGTCGTCGGTTCTCTGCTGTTTGTTCGAGTGAAGATCCGTCATCGGGAGATGTTCGAAAAGCGACCTCATGGGGGAATTTTGGTTCCCGGAGTCTTGACCGTTCTCGGAGCAACTGTTGGTGTTCTTCCTATTGTTCGTAAACTTTTAGAAAGAAATTTCACCTTTATTTTGCAAGTAAATACATTTTATTTTTGAAAACGTTTGTTTCAAGAAAATGACTGTCACACTTAAAAAATGTAATTTTAAGAAACTGAATAAGTCTCGATTGCAAAGAAAAGGCACAAGGCTCAAATTGTTATTTATGGAATGGTAATCAGCCAAAGGCTTGATCCCATGGAGTATTTACAAAGTTGGAAATTGGTAATTTTTGGGAAAAGGGCTACGATGAAACGTGACGACCGTTATCTTTCGATTCACCGAGACGCTCTTTTTGGCCTAAGTCGCTCTTTGCGAGTTTTCAACTTAGCGAGCTGTTCTTTTAATTATTTAGGCGAAGTATTTCTTGACTGCGTCGACGTTCACAAGACGGGTGAATTCTGCTCCAGTTGAAGTACGTACAGATGTACGATAACCATGAAGAGCAAACGGGAGCATTTCATGCCAATCTTTGTAAGTGATGACCATTTTCTGAATGATTTTCTTGATGTTTTTGTTAGCTGCTTCTACAGCTCCATTCATCTTTGGTCGGTAAGGAGACGAGTTGTGATGTTCAATCTTGAATTCTTCACAAAGTTCCTTCATCATTTTGTTGTTCAAATTTGACCCATTGTCAGTGATTATCTTGCTAGGAATGTCGTAGCGGCAAATGATTTGATTCTTGATAAATCTGATGACAACTTATCTTGTGACGTTTGCATATGATGCTGCTTCAACCCACTTGGTGAAATAGTCTATGGCTACCAAGATGAAGCGATGTCCGTTGGACGCTTTTGGCTCGATCATTCCGATCATGTCGATTCCCCACATGGAGAAAGGACAAGGGGAAGAGAGTATGTTGAGAAGAGATGGTGGCACGTGAATTCTGTCCCCGTAGATTTGGCATTTGTGACACCTCTTTGCATACTGGTAGCAATCTGACTCCATCGTCAGCCAATAATATCCTGCTCTCAGTATTTTCCTTGTCATGGTGTGATCGTTGGTGTGAGTACCAAAGGAACCTTCATGTATTTCTCTCATGAGTATTTCTGCTTCATTTCTGTCAACGCATCTGAGCAGGACCATGTCGAAATTTCTCTTGTACAGAACATCTTCATTCAGGAAGAATCTGCCAGCTAACTTTCTTAAAGTTTTTCTATCTTTCTTTGACGCCCCAAGAGGGTACTCTTGCCTTTGAAGAAAGTTTTTGATGTCGTGATACCACGGTTCGTCGTCGGTGATTGCTTCTGCTGTGAAAACATGAGCGGGCCTATCCAGGCGCATAACATCGATCTGAGGAATGTCATTCCAATGATTTATCCTAATCATGTAGAGAATGTGGCTAATGCATCAGCCAAGTTATTTTCTTCACGAGGAATGTGATGAAAATCTACCCTGTCAAAGAATGGTAACAATCTTCTCGCGTAGTCTTTGTAAGGGATTAGCCCAAGTTGGCGTGTTTCCCATTCTCCTTTGATTTGATTGATGACCAAAGCAAAATCTCTGTATACATCCAAGTGTTTGATTCTTAGATCCACGGCTTCTTCGAGACCCGTGATGCAAGCTTCATATTCGGCCTCATTGTTTGTGCATTTGAAAGTTAATCTGGAAGTAAATGGAATATGGGTACCTCGAGGGGTAACAATGATTGCCCCAATTCCTCGTCCATAAGCATTGAAGGCTCCGTCAAAGATCAAGCCCCATGGGATCCTATCTCAGGTCCTTTGTCTCGTAGTGGCTCGTCGTAATCTTTCATCTTGAGGTACATGACGTCTTCGTCTGGAAAGTCAAATCCGATTGATTCATGATCATTGAGTGGATGGTGATCTAGGTGCTCAGCTAGGATGCTTCCTTTCACGGCTTTTTGAGCGTGATACTCAATGCCGTATTCTGATAACAGCATATGCCAATGGGAAATTCTCCCGGTTAAGGTAGGCTTTTCAAAGATGTACTTGATTGGATCCATCTTGGAGATCAACCAAGTAGTATGTCGAATCATGTATTGGCGGAGACGCTTGGCAGCCCAGGCCAAAGCACAACAGGTTTTCTCGAGCATGGAGTAGCGGGATTCACAGTCGGTGAATTTCTTGCTCAGGTAGTAGATGGCATGCTCTTTTCTTTTTTCTCGTCTTGCTGTCCAAGGACACAACCCATGGAGTCTTCTAAGACGGTTAAGTACATTATCAAAGGTCTTCCTTCAACTGGAGGAGACAAGATGGGTGGCTCGAGCAGATATTCCTTAATGTTGTCGAGCGCTTTCTGACAATCGTCTGTCCAGACGCAACTTTGATTTTTCCGTAGAAGTTTGAAAGTTGAAGCACAAGTTGTAGTCATGAGATATATGAATCTCGAGATGTAATTCAGACGTCCAAGAAATCCTCTAACTTGTTTCTCGGTTCTGGGTGAAGGCATTTCTTGAATAGCCTTGACTTTGTCTAGATCTACTTCAATTCCTCGTTTGTTGACGATGAAACCAAGGAGTTTTCCTGAGTAGACACCAAAGGTACACTTGTTGGGATTCAGGCGAAGCTGAAACTTCCGTAAGAGTTGAAATAACTTTGACAGATTATGTATATGATCTTCCTCATTTTCTGATCTGGAAATCATGTCGTCCACATAGACTTCCACTTCCTTATGCATCATGTCATGGAAAAGTGTTGTCATGGCTCTTTGATAAGTTGCCCCTGCGTTCTTTAGTCCAAAAGGCATAACGCGGTAGCAGAACGTTCCCCAGGGGGTGATGAAAGTTGTTTTCTCCATGTCTTCAGGTGCCATCTTGATTTGGTTGTATCCCGAAAATCCGTCCATGAATGAGAAGACGTTGGATTTTGCTGTAATGTCAACCAACATGTCAATATGTGGTAGAGGAAAGTCATCCTTAGGGCTAGCTTTGTTCAAATCTCTATTGTCGACGCATACGCGGACTTTTCCGTTTTTCTTGGGAACGAGAACAATGTTAGCTAACCACTGAGGGTATTCTGGAGTGACGAGGAAACCGACGTTGATTTTCTTTTAAGCTTCCTCTTTGATTTTCCTGGCCATCTTCGGATGTGTTCTTCTCAATTTTTGCTTGACCGGAGGGCATTCTGGCTTTAATGGCAAGTTATGCTCCACTATACTGGTATCCAACCCTGGCATATCCTGATAGGACTAAGCGAAGACATCTGAGAATTCCTTGAGCAGTTGAATCAAACTCTCTCTGATCTCGGAACTGAGCGAAGCTCCAATCCTAACCTCTTTTTTGTTTCCATCGGAACCAAGGTTAATGATCTCTAAAGGCTCATTGTATGGATGGATGGCCTCTTCCCTTTGTTGGAGAAACCGCGAAATTTCCTTTGATATTTCTTCGTCTTCTTCTTCCTCTACCTCGAATACAGGGAACCCAAAGCTTGGAGAAGTCATATGATCGCACGTTTCAACGGGGTGTTTTATGATTAATCTGCATATGTGGGATGATTTTTATTTAGACAACAAGGGAAGACTCGGTGTATGCATTTAATGGAATGTTTTGATATTTTTTAAGGGTGTTTTTTAGGATTACCAATTTCCGAAAAAAGAAAAGGGAAAAACTAACGAAGGAACAAAATGAAATTTTTATTTATTGACAGTCACTTCTTGAAACAAAGACCCTATAAAACAAAACTCTATTGCTTTGGGCAAAGCAAAGAGGGACATTTTCCTAAGAAATAATAAAATGCAAAGCCCTATGAAACATATCTCACCATGGGCTAAGGTGAGAGGACCAAAATAACGGTGAAAGTTCCTACTTAGGAGTGCGAATAACAGTCAAAACTTCAACAGTCGTCCAATAGTGGCGAACCCCATTGTGCACTATGTAATCTGGAACCTTAGGCTTGAGTTGGCCTGTGGTAGGTCTTGATTTACCAACCACTGTCTTTGTAACACTCAAACGATCTTCTTCTGCTTCAGCAGACTGAGCTGTGTGAGCATACCCATTTCCAAGTGGAGTATGTCGGATTTTCTTTTGAGGAAACTTCCAATCTTCTGAATGGAGAGACTCATTGTCGAAGACACTTTCGAGATCATCCTCTAATGTATTTTGATCTTTCTCTTCTCCCAAGATGGCATTGACTAGGTAAGTATACTCTAAGTCTGTAGCCTCGGAAGGTGACTTGGGGATATAATCCTTAATGATGACTTCACCAGATGCTGATGATGAATAGCAAGGTTTGTATATCTCTTTTGGCTGAGTAAGGTACTCATAATCAATGTTCCATCCAGTTGGAACAATGTCTTCAAGAGAGATTTTTGAACTTTCAGGAGCGGAGTATTTCACCATGTAGTCGAATTTTTGCGCTTGGTTCTCCTAATGTATCCCAGGTTTCTTTGGGGGATAGGAGGAACTTCTTATGATGAACCATGACTTCTGGTGGTGAAGCTATTAGTAACTTCGTCACTGCTTGGTTGAGTCTTACTTCCAAATCCTTTAGTCGGATAACAGCAAGGTGAATCAGACTCTGTTAGGGAGATGTATCCTGCTTCGAGAAGGTAGGACATACATTCCACTTCAAAATTCTCATCGGTGTTTTCTGTTCCGATGGTATTGACTGTTTGCTGAACAGGTTGAAGAAAACCTCTACTGCGGAAAGTTTCTTGAATTGGGAGGACTACCTCAATTCCTTGAGTAGCCTTTGATGATGTTTTAAAGAATCCAACTCCCGTTCTGTTCTTGTTGTTGGTAGGAATCTCAATGTGCCCCCAACCAGTGGTAGTGCCATCCTTTACAACTTGGATTGCATCTTTGATGGAAGAAATAGACGATGCTTTCTCCTTTCCCTTTTCCTTGTCCAAGGAAAGTGCTTGGAATTTAGTTCCAGCGACTTCTTTTGGTTCTATGTCGGAGAATGATGATAGATTGCTGACGATCAAAGCTCGTTCTCCATATACGGTGGCCAATTTGTCATTTCGTATGAACTTCAGTTTCTGATGAAGTGTTGAAGTGATTTCCCTAGCTTCATGAATCCATGGGCGATCTAGCAAACAACTGTATGCTTCTTGGATATCCATAACTTGGAAAGTGATCTTGAAAGTATGAGGTCCAATAGTTTGGGAAGATCTACTTCTCCAAAAACTTACTTTCTTGAACCATCGAATGCCTTGATGATGACGTGACTGTCCCTTAATAGGAAATCCTTGAAGGATAATCTTGACAATGTTGATTTGGGCATGAAGTTGAGAGAGGATCCATTGTCTATTAAGACCCCTGTGAGAACATCACCCATGTAGATAACAGAGATGTTGAGTGGCAGATTATGATCCACTCCTTCTTCAGGAAGATCTTCGTCACAGAAACTCAAATTAGTTCCTGCGGAGATGTTGGCAACGATGTTGTTGAATTGCCCTACGGTAACACCAGGTTCTACGAAAGCTTGTTCCAAAACTTTTTGTAGAGCTTCCCTATGAGCCTCGGAACTCAATAGTAGGGAAAGCAACGATATCCTAGACGGAGTATGTAGCAGTTGATCTACAATGTTGTATTCACTCCTCTGGATTAACATCAAGATCTCATTATTTTCTTTCGCTTGAACAGCATTGGTCGTATGATTATCTTGCTTATGTGGTGCTTCTTCTGAAGGCTTCTCCACATTTTCTGTTGTTCTGTTGAAGACTCGTCCACTTCTGGTGACTCGACTAACATCAGCAATGTTGACAACAGATGTTAATGGTATTTCCTTGCTGGACTCATACGGTATAGGACCTGGTAAGTAGATGACTAATGGAACAACTGTTGTCTTCCTGCTGTCATACTTAACTTGCATTGGTTCAACTTGATTTATTTGAGGAGATATGGTAAAGACTTCGTCATCGTATCTGTTGGCAAGAACTGTAATGGTATTGTCATCCATCAGTTTGTGAATGTCATTGCGGACGTGTAAACATCCTCGTGAATGTCTTCGACAAATTCTGCATCTACTGTATGGATGGAAGTATGTTCTGAAGTAGGCAAGTCCATTTAAAGTCTTATGGAACCTAACTACCGATCCTTCGAGATCTTTGACTTTGTAGATCTTGTATTCTCCTGGACATCCTTGAACCATGTTGATGTCGCATTGAGTTTTGACTCGGATGTGTTGAATCCATCCTAAGTTCATTTGTTCTTGTAATGCAGCTTGAACTACAGCACATCCTTGATTATTCTTTGGACAAATTTCACATGTGAAGTAGTTGTGAGATGGTACGTGGTCGTACCCAGCTTGTCTAGCGTGCATTCTGACTAGATTTCCCACTATCTGACGGATGTCATAAATTTGAATGATGTTGGGGTGTTGATCTATTAGATTTACTGAAGCTTCTTTGTGTTGTGGCAAAGGATTTGCCTGGACATTGGGATTAGTATCTTTGAAAGATACCATTCCGCTCTTCACTAATCTTTGGACATCGATCTTGAAATTGAGACAGCTTTCAATGTTGTGACCCGGTGCCCCCTGATGATAGCGACAAGATTGGTCAGCCTTGAACCAAGGTGAAAATTCATTTGTAGGATTTGGAGGAGTCTTTGTCTAAATGAGTCCTTTTGCCAGTAGAGTTGGAAACAATTCCGCATGCGGCATTGGTACGGGGTCAAAGGCAAGATACCTCGGTGCCCGATTGTTGTTGAAATTTGGTGGTCGAACCTGCTACTGAGGTTGTTGTGACCTTTGCTGAAATGTTTGTTGAGAAACCTGAGGTTGATAGACTGGCGCTGAGCTAGCAACCAGATTTACTGTAGCAACTTGAGGTTGAAACCTCTTTCTTGACTTGTGCAAGACATTGCTGACGTCTTGATCCTTTTTCTTTTGGAAAGAACTTCCATACTTCCTATGACCAAGAGAAGATTCTGATTCTTTGTTCAAGCGTCTTTCTCGAACTGCTTCTTCTAGATGTACGCCCATGTTTACCATCTCGGTGAAGTCACTTGGTGCTCTGGCGACCATTCGTCCGTAGTAGAATGGTCTCAAATTCTTGAGATAGATCTTTGTCATTTCTTTCTTTTCAAGAGGAGGACAAATTTGAGCAGCAACTTCACGCTATCTCTGACGTATTCCTTGAAACTCTCTTTATCCTTTTGAGTCATGGCCCAGAGTTGATCTCTGTCAGGAGCCATATCTAGATTGTACTTATACTGTTTGACGAAGGCCTCTCCGAGGTCTCGAAAAGTACGAATCTCTGAACTGTCCAAGTTCATGTACCATTTAAGTGCAGCACCAGTCAGGATGTCTTGAAAATAATGAATGAGCAATTGTTGATTATCAGTCTGAGTTGACATCCTTCGAGCGTACATCACGAGGTGACTTTGTGGGCAAGAATTCCCTTTGTACTTCTCGATATCTAGTACTTTGAATTTGTGAGGAATATTAACATTTGGAACCAGACAGAGGTCTACAACATTCTTTCCAAATAGATCTTGTCCTCGGAGAGTCTTGAGTTCCTTTTGCATTTGCAGAAACTGTTCCTGGAACTCGTCAATCATTCATACACGCCAGCGTCCTCACTGGGAGCGTGATGATACACTTGTCCGCCTGGCGATGGAAAAGTATGCACAATCGGCTGTGGAGAAGTTATGATGGCAGTAGATCTTGGTATCTCAGCATTCTGTTGTGTGAAACCCGTTGCTGTTACTCTTGGAACTTCAATTTCCGGAGGTCTATAACCCTCCGGTGGATGCATATCCATTGTAACTCTTGGAACTTCAGAAACTTGGGGTATGTACCCTTCTGGAGTGAAGTTATACGGCATGCCCCAAGGTCGGTTGGGCGGCATGGTATACTGAGGAATAGGAGTAGAAACAATCTTGGAAACCACAGTCCTTTGTGGTTCTCCTGGTGGAGGTCGACTTTGTGCAACCACCAGGGCTTCTACCATGTTGTTAAGCCTTTCAACAGATTCTTTGAGGGTAGTGACCTCTTCTCTGAGTTCTCCATTCTCTTGCTCTAAGTCGTCCAATCTTTTCTTGCGACTTGAACGAGTGTTGTATGAATGAGACAGTTTGAATACCTTTGTTCTTCACCTCCTTCTCCTCCTCTCTTTCTGGAGAAAGGAAAGTAACGATTAGATCTGCGACAATTCTCGTGTTAGTGCATACGACTAAAGCGATGCATGCAATTAAATTAATGTTTTTCAAGGAAACACCATAATTACGTTATGAAACATCAAACTTTTTATTGATTAAGCGAAACACCGTTTTTTACACACTTTAAAAAGGGAAATACAGAGAAACAGAGAGAAAGGACTCTCAAACTTTGACGAAGAGCCAACTTTATGTTCTAACATCTTCTTCTGTTTCTTGAGCTGAGCGTTATCGGGCGTGAGCTAATCGATGATCCAGGAAGCAGGAGGGATATGATGAGAAAGTGAAGTTTGTGTCACTTGTCGTTCGAGCACTTCAAGTAAATCATCCTTCCTTCTTAGGATGTTCTGAATCTCAACATTTTCCATGTTGACGATTCGATACTTGTTTCTCCAAGCATTCCTTTCTTGGCATACCTTGGTTAATGCCGCTTGTAATTTCTCAACATCGGTGGAGAAAAGGAAAATTGGTTACCTTAGGGGAATGGGTTCTTGACGCTGGTATGGCATCCTGGGCTTGAATGCCTTGACGCGTACCTGTTGAAGATAAGGATCCAGGGAGATGCAAAGATGTTTTCCTAACAATCTTCTCCCTTTTGTGTGAACAAGACGCTAGGCTTGGACAATTTCCTTTTTCAGCATGTTACGATGATCGTCGATGTTCTTGAAGAACAAACCCTCCAATTGAATACTACTTGGTATGTTTTTCATGGGATAGCCATATTGATGACGAGCTAAAGCTCGGTTATAATTGATTCCTCCCTTAGTTCCAATAAGGGGTACGTTGGGATAACTTCCGCAACTATAAATGATCTGGTTTCGTCGTTGTCAGGACTACACCAATCAATGTCCGAATGAGTGAGGGACATGATTTTCTGTGACCAGTGAAGGCCATCCCTCATATTCTAAAAAGTGCTAGACTCCGGCAGGTGCGAGACGAACCATTCGTATAAGAACGGTACACAGCATGTGATTAATCCTCCTTGATGCAGGTTTCTTGAATGCACAGAGCGGTAAGCATCCGCAAGCAAGGTTGGAACTGGATTTCCAATTAAGAAGATCTTAATCGTGTTGATGTCAACGAAATTATCAATGTTAGGGAACAAAAATAATCCGTAGATGAGCAATGCCAAGATGTCCTCAAAAGTATTCATATCTTGGATGCTGACGAAGTACCGATCTTGATCCAATAGGAACTTGGAGGGCAATCCTTGAATTCCTCCTTTACTCACCATATGAGTTCTGACGTCGACTACGTTTAAGGGAGTAGTTGCTGCAATGATGACGTCGTCAGGATTCTCTCATTCTCTCTATGAAGTTCAAAACGTTTGTTATTTAGTTTCCTTGAAAAATGACTCGAAAAAGACTCTTTGTTTTTATTATTATGATGAATGCATGAATACACACACAAGAGTTTTTAACAAACATGGTGTAGAAGGGTATAGTGGTCATGGAGTCACATCGCAAACCTCGCCCCAGGGTAAACTATGGATAAGGATTTTTGTACCTGTAGAACGGGTTCTAGGGGTCTCAGAGCTTTTGCTCAATCTTAAAGATACGTTCACTGGTATCTTCAAGAGAGTTTTCTCGGAGTGTAGTATCTGCGTGACAATTACTTTCGTAATCACCGCTCTACGTCCTAAGAGGCTTTAAGCGGGGTTAATGTGTTTCTAGGTCCTCCTGGTACAAATCAGTCTCGGAATGCATTGGCGCAGTTAATCACAACCAGCCAGGCAAATCCCAAGAGTAGATTTGGGAACCAAGATTAGCGGGTTTCACCGAGAAGACATCCTCCATCCTATCTTATGTTGCACTCAAATCCGGGTATAGGATTTCTCACCACAATGGGGAATCAAGCCCTTTCCTGATACAGAACATATAAAAATAAAAAAGTATAAATGCAACAAACATATGAAATGACACAGAGGTTAGGCAGGACCTCTCTTGTTTGAGGGGGAATTTGGCATCCCAAATTCCTCATTGGGGTTGGACCAGCACAGGTCAACCATTGGTTTGGATGAAAACCAAGGTTATTACTTGTCTCCAGCAGAGTCACCATTTTACTGTGGTGTCTTTTTTTTTACCTCCCCATTTCACTTGGGAGGACGGCACTCTAGACCCTTCACGCGAAATTTGGAAGGAGAGAAGTGCCCTTGTGGGATGAATTTTATTTCAGTTCTTCCTACGATAGCACACGAACTTTTTAATTATCTTACGAGGAGGAAGGGGAAAAAGATCTCAAATAAACCCTAGGAGTTTGCTAAGTGTGGGGATTCACCTAGACTATAAATTCTGGAGTTTGGGAGGTAGGTTATGCATAGGGAAGGTTTTAAGCACCCTACATATCCGTAGTACTCTACGGGAACCTTCTTTGTGTTTTTGTGTTTGCTGCTATTGGATTGGGAAAGTTTCTCCTTTGTGTTAGGAGAGAAAATTGAATTGATTTGAAATGGACTGACTGTTTTTGGTTTTTGATTAGATCGCTGAGATTCTTTGTGAAGCACATGCCTACATATCCCTAATGGAAGTCAGAGCTTTTTGTATTTCGGTGAACTAATTAGGAAAATTAATTGTTTTTGGGTGCCTTGCTTGAAGCTAAAGGTTGAAGCTTGAATTAAATCTCTGTTTACAGTAAAGAGACATGAAATCATCTCTACAGAGAGATATTTCTACTATTCCACCACAAACAGCTAAAATGACAGAAAAGCTGAGTTTGTTTCATAAGAGAGGGACCTTGCTTGGATGTACAAGTATGCCAGTCGCGTGTCTCTTGAATGAAAGATTCTTGACCAAATTAGGGAAAGTTGTACAAGTCTGGGGATGTGCCAGAGCATGCCTTTAAGAGTCCTAAATGGGAGAATGTTTGAAATGATTGTTTGTTTGTTTGTTTGAATGTGGTGAGATAGGAGAAATATCTCTCTATAGAGATAAGCTATGTCTATCTACTGTTTGAAAGTTTTGATTTTAGCTGGCTTGTATGAGGCCCAAGCTTAAGGCTTAAAAGGGTTTTCTTTTATTGACTCTGGGAGATGACTCCATTGGGAATTAACTTTTGAATGATTTGTGTGTTTTGTATAAAGCCCAAAATTGAGGCTGACTCTAGTTGGAGAGTGTTTATTTTGTTTTTGATTGAAAGGTTTATTTAGTGTTCTATACAAAGCCCAGAATTGTGGCTCACTCTACCTAGGGAGACTCTATTTGGTACCTTGTACAAAGCCCAAGGTTGGGGCTGACTCTAGCTAGGGAAGACTCTATTTTGTGCCTTGTATGAAGCCCAAGGTTGTGGCTGACTGTTGAGGAAAATGAGTATGGATGACTCTATTTTGTGTGCCTTCTACAAAGCCCAAGGACATGGCTGAATCACTAGGGAAAAGATCCTGAAGGTTAGGAATCTTTTGACACAGGGAATGATGTTTAGCTGCCTTGTACAAAGCCCAAGGTTAAGGCTACTTGATGGGGAAGGACTTATTGGGGAGACTCTATTATCTGCCTTGTACAAAGCCCAAGGTTGATGATGACTCTTAAATGGGAAAAGATCTACCAGTGTGGGATCTTTAAAGTTCGTTTGGCCCAACTTTTTTAAGTTTTAAAAGTTACTTTAAAGTTAAAGTTAAAAATAAGAGCTTTTAAAATAAAGTTAAAGTTGTTTGGTTATGATTATTTTTTAAAAATTATTTTTAATTTAAAAGTTGTTTCGTGTATATATATATATATATATATATATATATATATATATATATATATATAATGCGTACTATTTAATTGTTATATTAACATCTATAAGTTAGTGTATAGTAGAAGAAATTCATAATATTATTATTGAAAATTATTATACAATAAAACAAGACATAATATATAAAACGAATAAAAAGTTGGACAATACTAGTATCTACAAAAATAATGATGTAAACACAAGAAGAAAAAAAGAATAAATAAAACATAACTCTAGATGTTATGAACCGTAGAAAAAATTTAAAAATTTCCGTCTACTACATTAGCGCCATTTTTTTTAAAGAAAAGTGCTTTCGTTGGGATTTGAACCGCGACCACATGTTTTAAGCTCCGAAAAAGTTGGTTCCAACGCCTTTTTTACAAGCTCCCTTTATTCAATTTTTTGTCTTTAAAAAAAATCTACTTTTTTTATAAGAGCTTTATAAAAAATGTGTTTGGCCCTCCATCTCCTTATAAGGAGAAGAAAAGTAGATAAAAAGTTGGGCCAAACGAACTCTTAGACTCATAGGGGATTTTTGACTCTATTGAGGATTACTCTTTTGTTTAGAGACTAAAGGTTGACCCTTCTGGGGATTAGGCTCTTGTTAAGCAGGGATTGATGAATGAAAGACCCAGGTTTGAAGATTCACTCTCTTGGGGAATTTGTTTGAGTGATTGACCTAGACTCTATTGAGGAGTTTTGAAGGTTTGGAAGATGATTTTTGGAAGCTAACCCTTTCCATGGAATTTGGATTTGAAGGATTGATTTTGGAGGCTGACCCTTTCCAGGGGTTTACTCTGTTGGAGATTTTATCTTTTGAAAGTTGAATTTTTGGAGGCTGACCCTTTCCAGGGGTTTTTGTTAAAATGAAGGAATTAATGAAGGCTAACCCTTTCCAGGGAATTTGGATTAAGAAATGGAGGAATGTTGGAGGCTAACCCTTTCCAGGGAATTTGGATTAAGTATTTTATACTTCTTGTTTAAAGCCCAAGATTAAGGTTGACTCTGACTTAGGATAGACAAATGTGGAGCCTAGGCTCTGTTAAAGAGGAAAATTATTGGAGATTTGAAGATAACGGTGACAGAGACTGTCCATGTCTCTCATTCCAAAAGGTGAACTCAATACCGAGATTGAGACATTCTTAGCTTGTTTAAAGTCTGGTTTAAAGAGTAGAAGAATCTCACCAAGGTAGGCTAAAAGGTGACTAAAGACCTGTTCCTATGTTTATAAGAAACCTGATGGGTCCTTGTATACAAGCTCAAGAGGAAGCTGGGAATGCTTTTAAGAAGCCTGTGGGTCCTTGTATTGTAAGCCCAAGAGGAGGCTAATCGAGGGTCCTTGTTATAGAACAAGAGAAAGCTATGTGGTTTTGAACTTACTTTGGCTCTAAGCAAATGGTTAAGAGGTTTCACCGGGAATAATTCCTCTTGGGTGGATGTATCCTATTTTGGTTCTAAGGCTTTTTTCAAGATGTTTCACCGGGAATAATTCATCTTGAGGTTTGAACTAAAGATCTCTAATTAGGAAAGAGCCTTCACCGGGAAGACATTCTCAATCCTAGGCCATAGTCCTATAATATATATATATATATATATATATATATATATATATATATATATATATATATATAGTTTATCTGTCCTAAGGTTGTACTCAGACGTAGTTCTAGACAATATATATAACCTTAGGACAGATAAACTATATATATATATATACAATTTATATTTGACAGTAATTTAAATGAAAGCTTATAAATGGAAAGCTATAAAGCCTAACCTGGGTGGAGTGGAGGCCTTTGAAGATGTATGTACAAAGCCTTACCAGTAGCTTGGTTGTTTATTGGAAACAGTTGAATGTTTATTGTAAACAGTTTAATGTTTTTGTTTTGAAAATAGAAGAAGTGAAGATGGACACTAGGTCACATAGGTATCTAAAGAGTTTCACCTGGAATAATGCCCTTCAAATACCATAAGAATGTTTTGAAAACAGATGAGGAGATTTTGTAACGAAATACAGTTTTGAAAACAAACTATGAAAAGAAAGAAGGTGTTGGGTCTTACACTCTATTAGAGGCCCAGAAGATTTGATTTACTATTTATGAAAAAACAGTTGAATGATGGTTTGAAATGATACAAGGTTTTGTTGTCTGAAAACCTTGATAGTTTGTTTAATTGGAGATTGAAAACAGTTTTGAAAATTGACAAAAGTCAACTTAATTATGATAAAGACAAAGCCTATATCTAATTAAGACCTAAATGATTAGGGTTTTATCACAAAAAATATTTACAAGAGATTAGGTTTTGAAAATCAAGAGAAAACTATATTTTTAAAGTATTAAAACATACTTAAAACATATGATTTTAAACCTAATTAAAATATATTACAATAATATATTTTTTGTGATTTTTTTAGATATTCTCAAAATAGATATATTAAATGAGAAGTGTGTGAAAAATCAAGTGAAAATGATTTAATTTAATAGGTGAATTAATTATTTGAAGTTGTGAAGAAATTGAATGGGAAAAGTGATAAAAAATAAGGTTTTGTATCCCAAAGGGCTTGAACTCACGCCCTCTAGGTCACCACTCAAAACACTTACCATCTGGACCACGCGCGTAGCTTGTTAGACAAACACCTTCAGTTCATTATATTTGAAAACAAGTGCATAAAGGAGCAAAAAATAAAATGAACAAAACAAAAGGTATGAGGGGGGGTTCGAACCCCAGACCTTAGGCAAGACAGACTTTGGACGCGCGCTGTAACTGTTGTGACACTATGATGAATTCGTTAGTGACACGCCTATCATTCAAAATGAAATAAACTCATTCCTGGGAAATTTGAAAAATGGCGCCACCATCTTCATCTTCAACCTCAAGCTTCAAAAATTTGAATTTGCTATCTCCTTCGTTTATCAACCAAACTTAAAGATGTAAACATGGATTTTGCTCGTTTTTGAACAAGGATCATGATGGTGTCCTTTGATTTTATTTATTTTCAGTGTAATTCAAAATTTGCACGCATGAACACTAAGAACCCTAAAACTGAAAATTAACATGAAATACTCTATATGCATGATATGATGCAATTGACTGAGGGTTAATGATCCTCTCAGGTGCAAAAACTTATTGGTATAATAAGTTTTGATTTATGAAGCATGAATCATAGAGTTTGAAGCTTATGAAACTTACCTCCGAAATGGAGATCGAGCTCTGATCAAAGTGTGTTACAGAGCTGTTGCAGCGATCCAAATAACTTCAGTGATCCCCCAGGAAGGTGTTGAGATGCTTAGCTTGGGTTAGAACTCCCCAGAATCTCTTGCTTGACCTCAAGTGATGTAGCTCCAAGTGAGAGGTGAAGATGATGATTCTCCATGTACATAAGTTTTCTAGGTGTTTGGATCACTTCTAAATACCTCCCTTGATGTGTTTGAATACTTACTTTCAAAGGAAGAGCTCTGGTTTGAAGAATCCTAGTCTTTTTGCCAAAGAGCCTTGGAAAAACCATAGTATGAGGGAGGAAGAGAGAAAGCAAGATTTTTGTTGCTTTGGTGTGTCTAATTACTGAGTTATGCTCTACTATTAATAGGCAAAGAGTTCAGTGTATTTGTAGAGAGTGAGCTTTGCTTAATGAGGTTAACTTGGTTTCTTGGTTATGAAGGAATTTCAAAAATATCCAAAATGCATTGATGGCAATTTTGATTCTACTTGATCAATCCCCTAGCCATCGATTTTGTGTGATCTTAGGGGACAATTCTATTGCAGAAGTGAACTCTAATTGGATTAGGAGAAGATTCATTGGTGATTCATCAAGATTCCAATTTTGTAATGATTACTTAATCACATGGCATTGAATTCTTGAAACTTGGCCAAAAATGATGAAATAGTGCATTTGATTCCTTCAAATCTCTTCTGATATCTCAAAGATGAGGACGCATCAATTGGTAGAGGCATTGGTACAAAGTTTGCAAAATTCAAATTTGGACATGACCTATAATTTCATTTCAAATGCCCAAACTTTAATCAACCATATCTCTTAGCTCATAATGAATTTGAAGATGGTTGAACACAATTTGAAAAGCCCTTGACATGTACTTCAATTCATTAGTTTGGTGTTTGCCCTTGACATGTACTTCAATTCATTAGTTAGGGAAATTAATGAAAAAGTCCCATAAAGTTTGAAGAAAACTAGGGTTTCTTTCCGAGTTTTGTGAAGGCAGTCACTTTGAAGCTCCATATCTCTCCAATGGTTGATTTCTAGCCAAAAAAATATATGTGACAAAGTTATTCGTTGGATCAAAATTTACAACTTTGATGTTGGGAGTTTTTTGAGTTGTGTAGGTGAAATTTTGAGATATTCCCTTCCAAAGTTTTGAAAAAAAGACCTTTAAACACTTAGAAAAATTTCTAAGTATGAAAAGTCAATCTTTGACTTTTTGATTCTTGATTGACTTTCTTGATTTTCTTGGCCAAATGACTTCAATAATCATATATTGATGATATTGATCCTTAAAAGTCATGTCTTGACCCAAAACCCTAAAAGTCAAAGGTGATCTTGTACAGTTGACTTTTTCAGATGAAGTGAAATCTTGGACCTTTGTGATGAATCAAGCTCTCCTCCTCAAATGAATGGTATGAATGGAACATATTGAGGTAGTAGAGGTTCTTGAGCCATGTTTTGAGTTGTGGATCCATGTCCTGATTAAAAGTCAACTGTCCAGGTGAATTAGTTCAAAAACCCTAATTGTAGACTAGATGAAATTGATGACTGTAGATCTTGAATTGAGGTACAATGCCCAGTGGATATTGTCATATGGATCATTTGAAGATGATTGAACCCTTTGAGTCATGTCTTGAAGCTTTTTAGGGTTTCCCAAATGTGGTCCTCGATTTCAGTCCTTAGTGGGCTCAAAACTCTAGTCTGGTGACCTGAGCAAACCTGAGTCCTGATGACTGGTGTCTAATCAATCATAGGTGAATGAATGAATCATTTGAGTCTTGTGATTTCATTAGAGGTTATTCTCTTATTGATTGATCCTTTGCCTGAGCTCCTTTGTTCTTGAACATCCTCGATTGAGTACCAGATAAACAGGTGACTGCTCTGAGTACCTGTCTTGAGTTTGATGAAATGTCTGGAGGTGTGACATCTTAGGGGGGGTCAAAATTAGGGTATGACACTTCCATAAGTCGTAAATCAACCGCATACAATTCTCTTCCATGTTTGATCTTTTTTTTATTCGGGACACAAAATATTGCGCTATGTTATGCAGATCGCCAAGTGATTTCTGTAGAAATCACCCTACAACAAGGCCGGTCAAAACTTTATGTGCTAATGCATGCGAGAGAAGTGATATATAGATCACTCTCCGAAAGCAATAGCGCATGAAAAGAAAATAGGTAGCGATCTAGTCTTTACCAAGAATCCATAAGAATTCTCAAGGTATCAAAGACTTTCATTGATCAAAAGGACAAAGAAGAAGATGAATAAAAAATGCATAAAATAAAATCACTCACACTATCATTAATATCATTCATCTAATATTATGGATTTGGTCATTTCAAACCTATCAACATCCTAGATCCAATGATATTAATGAAGTAGAGGAAGAAAGAAGGCAAAACAAGCATAAAAACACAAAAAAAATATTCTGCCTCAGTGAAAATCGATTTACCTCTGTAGGAAATCGATTTCCTGAGTGCAGATTTCAAATCTGGCGCAAAAAACAAAGTGGAAATCAATTTCCCTCTGTAGGAAATCGATTTCCTGCGCACAGTTTTCAAAAAACAGCATTAGGAAGCATAAAACCTTGTTTAAGCAATAACACAAACACCTTATGATCTCATATATCAATGTGCACAAATTTTCCATCAAATCTTCACCAAATGTCACCAATATAACATCAAAGATGCATCACACACAAGCCCAAAAGAATCACATTGTGAAAGAGAAAAAGAATGGAGAAATTTACCAAATCTTGCACAAAACTTACATCCACTTCAAGAACAACCAACACAAATCTTGATCTCTCAACAGTTGAAGAAAAAAGTGAGATGGATGATGGTTTAGCTCAAAGTTAGTGAGGTTCAAGATGTAACTCACTAATTTTATGAAAGAAGAAAGAGCTTTAGGTGAATTTGGTAGGGATGAGGAAATAAATTGCAAGAGTTTATTTGGCTATTCAAGCTTGTAAAATGAGGAGGTGAAGGCCTCTATTTATAGAATTGGAGAGAGAGGTGTGGGCAATTTAGTAATTGTTCAATTGGTAATTAATCTGTGTTTAACTTGATAAAGTGTGGTTAAAGTGAGGTTAATGAAGGAAATTAATTTGTGGTGAGGTGGAATATTGGTAAATGGTAAACAATAATCAAGAAAAATGTGTTTGGTGCCAAAATGATGTCATGCTTCCCTCTTTTTTTTCAAATTTCATTTTAGGAAATCGATTTCCACAACCAAATTTTCAAAAATTTGTTTTCTTGCACTGTTTTGATTTTTGCTCGATCTTTTACCTGTAAAATATAACCATAAGAGACAAAATACATATTTTTGGATTTTGGTTAGTGTAAAACAAATAAAAATTACAAATGCTTGATGATTCCCCTTAGAGATAATCACAGTATCAAAAATAGAGCTTCACAATGGTGCTCTTGATTGATGATTAAGATGCAATTGATGTATGATCTTAGGGTCAAAAATTGGGGTATGACAATGTTCGATGCAAGTGACTATGCCGTAGGAGCAGTCTTAGGCCAAAGGAAAGATAAGAAACTCCATGCAATATACTACGCAAGTAGGACCTTGGACCCTGCGCAGATGAATTACGCCACAACCGAAAAGGAACTCTTGGTCGTGGTCTTCGCGTTAGATAAGTTTCGTTCCTATCTGATAGGAGCAAAGATAATAGTTTACACCGATCACGCAGCCATCAGGTATCTACTAGCTTCAAAAGATGCAAAACCTAAACTATTAAGGTGGATCCTACTGTTACAAGAATTTGATTTGGAAATCAAAGATAAAAAGGGAGCCGAAAACGTAGTAGCTGACCATTTATCTAGGATGGAAGGTATTAAACCTGAAGAAACACCAATTAATGATGATTTCCCTTATGAACGCTTAATAGCACAATTAGAATCCAAAAGCGACACATTGGAACAACCTAAAGCGCAAATCGAAGGCGTTAAAATGCTAAGCACCGGAACCACACTACCGTGGTATGCTGATTTTGTCAATTACCTAGCGGCGAGAGTGCTTCCTCCTGACATGACTTATCAACAAAAGAAGAAGTTTTTCCACGATCTTAAACAATACTATTGGGATAAACCTTTGCTGTTTAAGAGAGGCGCTGATGGGATATTCCGCCGATGGGTTTTGGAAAAAGAAATAGAAAGCATAATACATCATTGTCGTGATGCCCCTTATGGTGGGCATGCAAGCACATCAAAGACATGCGCAAAGATTTTACAAGCCGGTCTCTTTTGGCCCAACCTGTGGAAGGATGTCCACATCAC
This sequence comes from Vicia villosa, assembly GCF_029867415.1. NCBI lineage: Eukaryota > Viridiplantae > Streptophyta > Magnoliopsida > Fabales > Fabaceae > Vicia > Vicia villosa. The sequence continues at coordinate 32,456,709 of NC_081186.1, forward strand.
TATTAAAAATTACGACCGCTGTCAACGCACTGGAAACATATCTAGGAGAGATGAGATGCCTCAAAAAGGAATTTTAGATGTAGAAATCTTTGATGTGTGGGGAATCGACTTTATGGGACCCTTTCCATCTTCTTTTGGAAATAACTACATACTTGTTGCAGTCGATTACGTGTCTAAATGGATAGAAGTTGTCGCCTCACCAACAAACGATGCACAAGTAGTAATTAAGCTGTTCAAGAATATAATCTTCCCGAGATTTGGTGTACCAAGATTATTTATTAGCAATGGATGATCCCACTTCATATCCAGAATTTTCGAAAAACTCTTAGTAAAATATGGAGTCCGACACCGTGTAGCAACACTTTACCACCCACAAACGAGAGGACAAGTTGAAGTCTCGAATAGACAAATTAAGCAAATACTTGAAAGGACTATTGCCACATCTAGGAAGGATTGGTCATCTAAGTTACACGAAGCATTGTGGGCATATAGAACCGCCTACAAGACACCTATAGGAACCACGCCTTTCAAGTTAGTGTACAGTAAATCATGTCATTTACCGGTAGAACTCGAGCACAAAGCCTACTGGGCCATAAAGACCTTAAACTTAAGCTACACTGCCACAGGCGAAAGGAAACTATTAGAGATCAACGAGTTGGAAGAAATTAGACTAGATGCCTACGAGAATGCTAGGATTTATAAAGAAAAAACAAAGAAATGGCATGATAAGCGCATCCCTAGGAAGGAATTTAACGAAGGAGATGTGGTGCTATTGTTCAATTCTCGACTTAAGCTCTTCCCGGGAAAACATCGTTCAAGATGGTCTGGTCCATTCGAAGTTACCAAGGTATTTCCAAGTGGCGCTGTCAAAATTAAAGGAAAATCAAGCGATAACTTCATTGTAAACGGGCAGCGATTAAAACATTATCACATTGTTGAAAACAAAGACTACACTGATAGTCTTAAGCTCGTAGAATTAATCGTCAAGTCGAAAAACTAACCATCGATTCGTCGAGCTTGCGACGTTAAAAAAAGCGCTTTCGTGGGAGACAACTCACCTTTTAACTTTAACTTTCTTTTAAATTATTTTAATTTTAATGTTTTATTAAAAATCATTTTCATTTATTTTTTTTCAAAATACTAACTCCATTTGTTTTAAATGATACTAACTTAGAATTTATTCTGATTTTAAAAACTTCCAGGGTACTAACCTCTTTTATGACCTTAGAGATGGACTTTACTGATGACATGGTAGTTACTTTTGGGAGTGAGGATCACCAGAGACATTATGAGATTCTAGCACAGCGTGAGATGGGGCTCACCGCTTTTTCGCATGATACGATTCTGACCGTTCTATGTATCCGGGAAAGTGTGCACTTTATGCTTCATCGGATTGGTTGGGAAGATATCCTCACCACCCGTACACCCACTTTCCGCAACCTGACTTTAGAGTTTCTGAGTTCCCTCCGATATGAGCCTAGACTTGGATTAGGATTCAATAGAGGAAGAGTTTCATTCAGGCTGTTTGGTTTCACTTACCGTTTCACCACCCGTCAGTTGGCCGAGTTACTAGGATTTCTTAAAAGCATGGATGCTTTAATGGAAGTTGATGATGAGTACTTCCCTGATAACATATTTGACTAATTTTGGAGTACTATATCTGGTAGAAATCAGAATGATCTACGAATCTCTTCGGAAATCCACAATCCCGCCATTAGGTATTTCCACAGGATACTAGCTTTTACTCTTCTTGGAAAACCTTTATGCGATACCTAGGTGACTAAGGATGAGCTGTGAATTATGATGTGTGTTTTCCAATCAAGACCTGCTGTAGGAGTATCTTTCATGCTTTCTAGGATGGTCGTTCTAGCCCAAGATACCATTGGTCCTATCCTTGTAGGTGGTCTTGTCACTAAGATCGCCCGTGCCCTGTCCTTAAGAGCACCGCTTGCTAGATTGATTCCTTATGGAGGATTCAAATCCATGGACATTAAGTTTTGCTTCAACAAAATCCTGATCAGTAATTATGATTCTCCGCCTTATCAGCTTTTAGTGAACTATGAGCCTGTTCATCATTTTGCCTTACCTTGCATTAGGTTCACAAGTGTTCACAAGAAAGAAAACTGGATATATGACTTGGAAGGACAAGATGAAAATGATCCCGAGGAGGAAGAAAGTGATCCGATGACACCGACTGGCTACCATGACATTGATGCTACACCTGATGAAAATGTGCCTATGGTTGACCATACTGCTCCTATTGAGACCCTTCGGAACGATGTTGTTGTACTTCGTACTGACTTAGGGAGACTCCGAGGTGATTTCCACAGATTTATGGATTTGGTCACGGCAAATCTCGACGGTTTATATCAGCATTTGCAGTCCGTCACTGCTCCAAAAAGTGCCTAATTGAAGACCTCTAGTTTAGATTTCTAACTCTTACATTTTGACAATGAGGACATCGTCTAGTTTAAGTGCAGGGGAAGGAAATATTTAGTTTTAGTTAGGCTTTCCCGTTTTTAGTAGCTTATTTTTCAGTTTTTTTCAGTTTTAGTATTTTCAATTAGTTAGTATTTTAATTTTTCAGACAAATTTTAATTCAAAGTTTTTGATTTTAATGAAATTCAGCAGTTTTCCTTATTCTGGTTTTTTACTTTTCTCTGCTTTATTTCATCTGCTAAATCCCTACTGTGTGTGTGCATAAAATTTGCTGCTAAGTACTGCTATGTTAGAAATAAATTCTGCTGCACTACTATATCTGTTTCAACACAACATAATTTTCTCTGCTACCTATACTATGCATTGTTACTGTTATAAAAATTATACTGGTATAGGCTATTAATTTATTTTGGATACTGAGATTTACATGAACACCCAACTTTGTATACTTTGACTACTAGTCAAAGTTATTTATGTCAATTGATGATGGTCCAATAGGATAGCATGCACCATGGTCAAAAGAATCTCTGCAACACACAGAGTTGGATTCACGCATGCATGTGCCGTCCGTCACAAGGGGGTCCACGCCGACTGTCCCACCCCTTGAAGTGACATTCGTCACTTTCCTTTAAGTGCAGAAACGCATTTGTTGCATTATCACTTCAATTCTTTTCTCTGTGCTGTTCAAACTTCCACTAAGTGCTCACTTATTCCAATTTTCTTTTCATCTTCCTTCAAACATCACAATTATTTCCATTTACCAATCATTCAATCTATTTCCAACCTTCACATTCCTATATAATCTAATTGCAACAGAACCATAACCATCCTTCTGCTACTTCTTTTACAAAAACTTTTTCATACTCTCTGCAGAATAATTATTATGGCCAACATTAACAATCAAAACGAAGGAGAAGCCAAATTCCCTGGTGTCATTTTCCGGAACGGAGAAGCGGGTGAAATTCAACGCACGCGTTACCGAAATTTCTCTCAGAGAGGGGTGGTGTCAATAAGATTCACCCATGTCAAAAGTTTGCAAAGCTTGGGGCTGTTCGAAAACGGTGTGCGAATATTTCTCAATAAAATGGGTTTATCATTCGTAAGCACACTGAACTTCCCCACATACGAGGCGTTAACCTTGGAGTTTCTAAGTTTGTATATTTACAACACACCCACCGACGCTGCTCACAATCTCATTGGAACCGCTACCTTCTGACTATTCAACCGAGAGTACACCATGAATCAAGACAACTTAAGTGCGATCTTTCAGTTCACACGTGTTGAGGGAGTCAATTATAAAATTCCGCCTGAGCTTGACTGGCAAAGAACATCGAATGTTGTATGGCAACGAGTGTCCGATAACGAAAATGTCGCTCCCGACATGCGCTTTTCTTCTCAAATTCATAATCTGGTCATGTGTTACTTCCACCGCATCTTAGCTAACACTATCTTCGGAAGGACCAACAGCAACAAAGTCAATGCCAAGGAGTTATACTTCTTTTATTGTGCTTTTGCCAACCATCGGATCAACGCCAGTACTTTCCTCATGTCTCACATTCAAGTCTCGTGTCAAGAAAAGGAAACACACCATTTTGTGTAGGATGGCTTGTCACTGGTATAGCTCGAGCCCTCGATCTAAACGATAGCCTGGAAAATCTTCCGTCTCTACCTGCCATTTTTATGGACATCAACAACTGCAGAGCTGGTCGCCTCATCAAGGCAAGACAAGGTGGAAGATTCAACCTCATGGTACGAAACAGGGAAGTTTGCGGTGTTATATTGCCAAATAGCGAGATCACCAGGATAGACCGCAGAACAACTGGATCTATGAGCTTGACGAGCCTGCTCCTGGTGAGAACATACAAGATAATCAGAACAACGCAGATATGTCGATGAAATCGAACAGGAAATGGATCAAGAAGAGCCCCAGCCTGATGAAAACCCCCAACCCAATCCTGAAAATGTTGTTGGATCATCTGGACATCAACCTCAAAGAACAAATCAACCAGTCACACAGGATGACGTGTGTTATACCCCAAAATTTGCCCGCATCTTTTTTCAAGAAAACTCCAATCTGAAAATTAAGAGTCTCATATAATCATGGATTTTTATTTCAACAAATATCCTGACATACAAAATACTTAGTTTTTAGAATTTTTCTTATACAGTAATTTGGCTTGTAGTTGAATTTATTCTTACGCAAACGCCAAATACTGTTTATTACTTCACACATGCTATTTATTTATTTACATATAAATAGTACTGACACAATTGGTACAGAGTTAAATCTTTTTGCAGGCGCAGAATCAGGAAACTCAGACTGTACTGGTAACAGTCAGTCGACAGTCAAACTGCTGGCAGTACAATTCTCAGTGTTTTGTACCATCAATCAAATCAATCTTTTACAATTCCAAATTCCAAGATTTTTGTTCTAGAATTCTTCTGAATATCACGCGATTAGCAGAGACTCAACACTGCACAAAAATCAGGTACGTTTAACTGTCTCCTACATAAACAGTCCCTGACTAGGGTTTTCTTGTTTTTACGGGAGAAACAAGCTTTTGAGACCTCAAATGGATTTCATGCACATCTATATATCTCAAAGTGCCATCATACAAATTTTCAAATTTCAATTCACTCAGACGCACCGCCAGCAGCTCAAACAGTCAACAGACGACCCGTTTGACCAAAAAAGTCAACAGACAGTCAAAAATGAAATTTTTTGTCAAAGTCCATATTTTGTCAAAGGATTCATCACTTGATCATTGGATGATCATAATTCATCAAGGAAAGATCAAAAATCAACAAAACCATAAGTTTCAAAATTAGGGTTTTTGCCTGAAAAGTCAACTCAACTTTGACTAATCATAACTCTCTCATCCTTCATCCAAAAAATTCAAACCAAAGCTCATCTTGAAGGAAATTCAATTATCTTTCAAATGCAATTGATCCCATGGTCATTGCATTCACCATTTGAAGAATATGACCAAAGACATTACAGGTCATTTTCAAAGTCAACCAAAAGACACTTTTTTCAAAAGGACACACAAGGAGCATCAAAAATCATTTTGACATGAGACCAAAGACATTGGTTAGAGGACTCTTTGAGGTTTCCAAAAAGTGCAAGAACTCCTTCATATGAAAAAAATTGAGGGATTTACACCTTGTTGAAGTTGGCTAAATTTTGGGAAAATGCATGAAACCAACATTGCTCAAAAATGTATTTTTTCCAAATGGGGCCAAGTTTTCATGGTTCAAACATCATTTCCATAATATAATGGGCCTCCCACGACCAAGACAAAGCCAACATCATTTTTATCCATTTTTGATTTAATTTTATCACATATAAGATTAAATTTAAAAAGGAAAATGGAAGGATAATATGTAGCTTACAATCTAAGCATGAGTCATCAAAGGAATCTTCAATTTTCTGCAGAAGATTGAGGTACAAGGCAAGAGCATTGAAGAGAAGAAGACTTGGTCAATAATTCAAAGGTTTTTAATATAAAAAAATCAAGAATTCCACAAAGGCAACTAGATGCTTCTTGGCTTCAATTCTAAGCACAACATAGTCTATATAAAGGCTATAACACTTCACAATCAAGGAGACACGAAATCATAGCCAGAATTCTGCTTGTAACATACTTGTAATCACTTAAACTTTTCAAAGAAATTTCAAATTCGAATTTTGAATTCCAGTCACTTTCCATACAAACTAAGCATTCTAATACCTTCCTCAAGCATTACTGAACATATCTCAATCATTTCCAAGTCCTGAAACCTCACAAATCGAGCTACCTAGGCCACGGTTTGTTCAAACTAAAACTAACTTATATCTCATAATCCATGGATGTTTAGCAAGATGTAGACATATATTTGTGTTTGGTTTGAGGTCCTAATCGTTTCTGGAAACTTAATTGAAGTTTGGACGCCTATACGAAGGATCACCATTTTAGGGTTCGAACCTTTAAATTTGGGGTTTTACGATCCATGCAAAATTATGAACTCTAAGTAGTACCTTTAAACTCGCATGAACAAGACGAATTGAACCATGGCATCGCGCCAAATTTATATTAATGTTTGCTTGCATTCGTTATTTTCAACAGGTGTAAAAGGTTGGAGTTTTTACACCACCTGCAATTGAGAGGTGTAAAAGACCCATCCTGAGGAAGAAGATGATGCGTGGCGTCCTCTGATTGGCTGGAGGGCGCGCGCATGATTTTTTTAAACTGACCTTGGATTCAGTGTTTTGCAGGTGTTCCACGTGCAATGGTCCCTCACTCTAATCACCATCTGATCCACTTGCCAGCTCATCCAACGTTCCAGAACACTCATCCTTACCATGTTCCCTCATGAATTTCCACATCTGATCAGTATCCTTTTATTTTCTATTTTATTTTAATTTCCTTGCAAAATTAATTAAAAATAGTTTTAAAAATCCAAAAAATACACAAAAAATATTTTTAGACTTCTAAAATTATATATTATTTTCTGAAATAAAAATATTTTATTTTTCTTCAAAATTTCAATATTTTGCATAATTAATTAGTATATATTTATATATTTGCCTTTTAATTATTCTAACCAATCAAAAAATCATAAAAAAAATTGTTCTTTATATAAAATATTGTTTATATATTATAAACTGATTTTGTACATATTTTGAATAATTTTCTCTCTAAGTTTTAATTATTTGTATAATTATTTGCATAATTATGTTTTAATTAGCTTAATCAATTTCAAATCAATTTCAAAAATTCCAAAAAAAATTAGTTTCTTGTTAAAATTAATTGACAAATATTTTGTACATATTTTAAACTTAAATTCTAGGTTTAAATATATTTTCATCTTTTTTCTTCATTTTAATTGAATTAATCATGCATTAATTATAATTAAAATCAATCATAAAAAAAATCAAAAAATATGCCTTTTATTTTTCTTGCAATTTAAATTCCTAGATAAATGTATAGGATGTCAAAATCATGTAAATAGGCTAGTTTACATTTCCTGCACAATCGATGTAATAGCGTAGATTTACTTTTCGCACTTTACATTTCCGCATTTTAATTTCCAGCAAATATAAACTGCGTGTATGTCAAAGATAAAATTGAACCGTTAGATCACTAACTTCAAAGATAAAATATCTGAATACAAACACAATCACACTTGCACCTCTTAAGGTAATCCCTTCTCATTCTTTTCAAAATCAAAGTCAAAATTCTACTATTTTGAGTACAAAATCGAACCTTTTGTTTATATCCGGTGAAAGGATAGATTTTTAAAGGAAATAAGGATAAAGACCTTACAACTCAGGGTAGACCTCCTAGTTTGCTTGCTCAAAACAAACAAAATTCTCATACACTATTATTTTTCAAAACAAAACTTTCCAAAAAGACAATACTTTGTATACATCCAAACACGGATCATTACAAAGTTAACGTTCTTTTCAAAACATCTTTCGAAAGATAAACAAACATTTTGTATACATCCGCACAAGGATCATTACAAATTCAATTTACAAAGGTATTTGAAACCACATATGAGCATTCTAAAGCAATTGAAAAGTAATAGAAAAACAAGTGAGCTAAGCAAACTTAAGAGCCCATGGATAACCATGGATACAAAGGGTGCTAACACCTTCCCTTTGTATAACCTACCCCCTTACCCAGAATTTCTTAAAGGTCTTTTTTCTGTTTCTTTTATAAACCTTTCCTTAATTGGATAAAATAAAAGGTCGGTGGCGACTCTGTGAATTTTCAAAAAAAATGCGAAAGCATTAAGCGATAAAAAAGAGTCAGTTCACGTATCTCTCCCGCTCAGAGGTATGGCCCGAGAAAAAACGGAGGTCCACAGAACTGGCGACTCTGCTGGGGAGATACTTTCAAAAACAAAATGTTTTCAAAAGGGGTTACCTTAAGAGAATAGATCACTTCGATGTTTTCAATTGATTGACTTGATTGCTTTATTTTTTCAAAGGTTTGTTTGGGTATTTTGCTTGTGTGAAAGATTCTAACCCGAATCTCGAGATACCTTAAGTATATGACAATAGACCAAGGAAACTGTACGGCATGTACCGATACGGTTGATCTGGTAGTCATCGTTAGTGCGATACTTTGGTTTATACTGATGTCCCTTGAAAACGATCAAGGAGTATATTAGGCTTCCGAAATGTCATTAAACACTAATTTGTCTTAGAACCTTTTTAGTTGAACTTGACTTGTGGCCTATTAAGTGGCTAGCTTTGAAATTGATCGAAGTTAGTTATCCTCTAGGAATATTTTGATCGGCCGCTCGAGCGCCGTATTGAGATGTTACTTCCAAGGATCATAGAACCCGAATACTATTCTAGGACAGGTTTTAACCAACTCAACTTCAGTGGGGAGGGTATCACCTATCAGCTCCATGCAAGCCTTTAAACCTAAGGCTATTGTTTGATTTGTTTTTGTGTGCCACATGTTTGCATCATAAGCATATCATTTTCTCACAAAACACTTCAAGGATCAAAGAGTTTACCTTTGTTTTTGCAGGTAATGGCTCCCGCCACTCGAGATTACATCCGAATCAACATCTCAACGGTACCATCTGAACTAAAAGACTTAGTGTCAGAATTCCCCAGGAATGTTCAATTCACCGAAAGGCATGGTCACCTACTCCATTTGGTTACCTCAAAATTTGAAGAAGATATGATACGGGTCCTATTCCAGTTCTTTGACCCTGAACATCATTGCTTTACCTTTCCTGATTACCAGTTGGTACCCACTTTGGAAGAATTCTCTGAACTAATGGGATTGCCTGTTCGAGATCAATTACCTTTCACTGGTTTAGAAAGGATTCCAAAACCTGAAGTCATTGCTGCTGCTTTACATCTGCGAAAATCAGAAATCGACTCCAATTGGGAAACAAAGAGTGGAGTTAAGGGTTTGCTTGCCAAGTTCTTGTTGGAAAAGGCTCGACTACTGCTAGAAAACAAAAGTTATCAAGCTTTTGAGGAAGTTATGGCACTTTTGATCTATGGGTTGGTTTTATTCCCAAATCCCGACCAGTTCATAAGTGTACACATCATCAAACTTTTCCTAATCCGTAACCCGGTACCAACATTGCTGGGAGACATTCTACATTCTCTATACACTCGTACCATGAAGAAACGAGGAACTCTCATGTGCTGTATACCACTACTGGCTAGGTGGTTTACATTTCATCTTCCCCGATCAGTGTTGAGAAATGAACAAAGAATGCAATGGTCTCGCAGGATTATGTCTTTGTCTCATTCAGATATCCGGTGGAACAACTTCTTTCAAAGAGACATTACTATCATTGACCACTGTGGAGAGTACCCTAATGTGCCACTCCTTGGCATCAAAGGAGGCATCACTTACAATCCCTCTTTAGCTCTACGCCAATTCGGATATGCAAGGAGCAACGATCCTCATGACATGATTATCCGTGGCATTGTGTTTGATTACGAGAATGATTCTCATAGACACCGATGAAGGTTCATACGGGCATGGGACAGTGTCTATAGAATAGAAAGCAAAACTTTGGGGCAATGGAATTCTATCCCTATGGAACCTTACCTCATATGGGTCCGCACTCATGCTCAGAAACTCATTATGCCATATCCCGCTATTCTACCAGTGACTATTGAACCAGAGGTCGAAGGATACGAACCTCGAGTTATTCTACACCCGAATATGCCAACTGACCTAGAAGAGTTGCAAAAATCTTGGGTTCAACTCAAAGAGGAAAGAGACACCTTCAAAGCACACTGTCAGGACTATGAGAGAAGGATATTGGAGCTTACCGGACAGCTTCAAGAAGAACGGCAGATCAACACATTCCTGGGGGCAAAGAGAAAGCGTCCAAGGGAGACCTGAAGGATCATTCATTTCCTTTATTTCTGTTTTGTAAGCCCAAATGAGGCAAAGAAAAAAAAAGCAAAAAAAAGAAATAAATTGATTAACTAACGTTTGTTTCTTCTTTAACAAATCTAAACTCTAAGATCCTTGAAACATTGCACACACATTTCATTTCATGCATTGCATACATTGCATTCATATACATTGCATATACATTTCATACATTTGCATATACATTGCATCCAGACATACACATTGCATAACAGGTTCTCATGA